>NW_027489451.1:0-42960 GCF_050948215.1 Halictus rubicundus
GGATAGAGGATATGATACGATAGCGGATAGGATATAATGGAGTATAGGATAGTAATGAGGATAGGATAGTGTTGAGGATAGGATAGGATAGAGGATAGGATAGGATAGAGGATAGGTTAGGATAGAGGATAGGATAGGATAGAGGATAGGATAGGATAGAGGATAGGATAGGATAGAGGATAGGATAGGATAGAGGATAGGATAGGATAGAGGATACGATAGGATAGGATAGAGGATAGGATAGGATAGAGGATAGGATAGGATAGAGGATAGGATAGGATAGAGGATAGGATAGGATAGGATAGAGGATAGGATAGGATAGAGGATAGGATAGGATAGAGGATAGGATAGGATAGGATAGAGGATAGGATAGGATAGAGGATCGGATAGGATAGAGGATAGGATAGGATAGAGGATAGGATAGGATAGAAGATAGGATAGGATAAAGGATAGGATAGGATAGAGGATAGGATAGGATAGAGGATAGGATAGGATAGAGGATAGGATAGAGGATTGGTTAGTATAAAGGATTGGTTAGTATAAAGGATAGGAGAGGATAGAGGATAGGATAGGATTGAGGATAGGATAGGATAGAGGATAGGATAGGATAGAGCATAGGATAGGATAGGATTGAGGGTAGGATAGGATACAGGATAGGATAGGATAGAGGATAGGATAGGATAGAGGATAGGATAGGGGATAGGATAGGATAGAGGATATGATAGAGGATAGGATAGGATAGAGGATAGGATAGGATAGAGGATAGGATAGACGAGGATAGGATAGACGATTGGACAGGATAGAGGATATTATAGGATAGAGGATATGATACGATAGCGGATAGGATATAATGGAGTATACGATAGTAATGAGGATAGGATAGCGTTGAGGATAGGATAGGATAGAGGATAGGATAGGATAGAGGATAGGATAGGATAGAGGATAGGTTAGGATAGAGGATAGGATAGGATAGAGGATAGGATAGGATAGAGGATAGGATAGGATAGAGGATAGGATAGGATAGAGGATAGGATAGGATAGAGGATAGGATAGAGGATAGGATAGAGGATTGGATAGGATAGAGGATATGATAGGATAGCGGATAGGATATAATGGAGTATAGGATAGGTATGAGGATAGGATAGGGTTCAGGATAGGATAGGATAGAGGATAGGATAGGATAGAGGATAGGATAGGATAGAGGATAGGATAGGATAGAGGATAGGATAGAGGATTGGATAGGATAGAGGATAGGATAGGATAGAGGATAGGATAGAGGATTGGATAGGATAGAGGACAGGAGACGATATAAGATAAGATAGGGGATTGGATAGGATAGAGGATAGGATAGGATAGAGGATACGATAGGGGATTGGATAGGATAGAGGATAGGAGACGATGGAGGATAGGATAGGATAGAGGATAGGATAGGATAGAGGATAGGATAGGATAGACGATTGGATAAGATAGAGGATAGGTTAGGATAGAGGATAGGATAGGATAGGATAGAGGATAGGATAGCGTTGAGGATAGGATAGGATAGAGGATAGGATAGGATAGAGGATAGGTTAGGATAGAGGATAGGATAGGATAGAGGATACGATAGGATAGAGGATAGGATAGGATAGAGGATAGGATAGGATAGAGGATAGGATAGAGGATAGGATAGGATAGAGGATAGGATAGGATAGAGGATAGGATAGAGGATAGGATAGAGGATAGGATAGGATAGAGGATAGGATAGGGATAGAGGATAGGATAGAGGATAGTATGGGATAGAGGATATGATAGAGGATAGGATAGAGGATAGGATAGGATAGAGGATAGGTTAGGATAGAGGATAGGATAGGATAGAGGATAGGATAGGATAGAGGATAGGATAGGATAGAGGATAGGATAGGATAGAGGATAGGATAGGATAGAGGATAGGATAGAGGATAGGATAGAGGATTGGATAGGATAGAGGATATGATAGGATAGCGGATAGGATATAATGGAGTATAGGATAGGAATGAGGATAGGATAGGGTTCAGGATAGGATAGGATAGAGGATAGGATAGGATAGAGGATAGGTTAGGATAGAGGATAGGATAGGATAGAGGATAGGATAGGATAGAGGATAGGATAGGATAGAGGGTAGGTTAGGATAGAGGATAGGATAGGATAGAGGATAGGATAGGAAAGAGGATAGGATAGGATAGAGGATAGGTTAGGATAGAGGATTGGATAGTATAAAGGATAGGTGAGGATAGAGAATAGGATAGCATTGAGGATAGGATAGGATAGTGGATAGAATAGGATAGAGCAGACGATAGAGGATAGGATAGGATAGAGGATAGGGTAGGAGATTGGATAGGATAGAGGATACGATAGGGTAGATGATATCATAGGCAAGAGGATAGGATATGATAGAGGATACGATATTATAGAGGATAGGATAGGATAGAGAATAGGATAGGATAGAGGATAGGTTAGGATAGAGTATAGGATAGGATAGAGGATAGGATAGCATAGAGGATAGGATAGGATAGAGGATAGGATAGGATAGAGGATAGGATAGGATAGAGGATACGATAGGATAGGATAGAGGATAGGATAGGATAGAGGATAGGATAGGATAGAGGATAGGATAGGATAGGATAGAGGATAGGATAGGATAGAGGATAGGATAGGATAGAGGATAGGATAGGAGAGGATAGAGGATAGGATAGGATAGAGGATCGGATAGGATAGAGGATAGGATAGGATAGAGGATAGGATAGGATAGAAGATAGGATAGGATAAAGGATAGGATAGGATAGAGGATAGGATAGGATAGAGGATAGGATAGGATAGAAGATAGGATAGGATAGAGGATAGGATAGAGGATTGGTTAGTATAAAGGATAGGAGAGGATAGAGGATAGGATAGGATTGAGGATAGGATAGGATAGAGGATAGGATAGGATAGAGCATAGGATAGGATAGGATTGAGGGTAGGATAGGATAGAGGATAGGATAGGATAGAGGATAGGATAGGATAGAGGATAGGATAGAGGATAGGATAGGATAGAGGATATGATAGAGGATAGGATAGACGATTGGACAGGATAGAGGATATTATAGGATAGAGGATATGATACGATAGCGGATAGGATATAATGGAGTATACGATAGTAATGAGGATAGGATAGCGTTGAGGATAGGATAGGATAGAGGATAGGATAGGATAGAGGATAGGATAGGATAGAGGATAGGATAGGATAGAGGATAGGTTAGGATAGAGGATAGGATAGGATAGAGGATAGGATAGGATAGAGGATAGGATAGGATAGAGGATAGGATAGGATAGAGGATAGGATAGGATAGAGGATAGGATAGGATAGAGGATAGGATAGAGGATAGGATAGAGGATTGGATAGGATAGAGGATATGATAGGATAGCGGATAGGATATAATGGAGTATAGGATAGGAATGAGGATAGGATAGGGTTCAGGATAGGATAGGATAGAGGATAGGATAGGATAGAGTATAGGTTAGGATAGAGGATAGGATAGGATAGAGGATAGGATAGTATAGAGGATAGGATAGGATAGAGGATAGGATAGGATAGAAGATAGGATAGGATAGAGGATAGGATAGGATAGAGGATAGGATAGAGGATATGATAGGATAGCGGATAGGATATAATGGAGTATAGGATAGGAATGAGGATAGGATAGGGTTCAGGATAGGATAGGATAGAGGATAGGATAGGATAGAGGATAGGTTAGGATAGAGGATAGGATAGGATAGAGGATAGGATAGGATAGAGGATAGGATAGGATAGAGGATAGGATAGAATAGAGGATAGGATAGGATAGAGGATAGGATAGGATAGAGGATAGGATAGGATAGAGGATGGGATAGGATAGAGGATAGGATATAATGGAGTATAGGATAGGAATGAGGATAGGATAGGGTTGAGGATAGGATAGGATAGAGGTTAGGATAGTGTAGAGAATAGGATAGGATAGAGGATAGGATAGGATAGAGGATAGGATAGGATAGAGGATAGGATAGGATAGAGGTTAGGATAGTGTAGAGAATAGGATAGGATAGAGGATAGGATAGGATAGAGGATAGGATAGGATAGAGGATAGGATAGGATAGAGGATAGGATAGGATAGAGGATAGGATAGGATAGAGGATAGGATAGGATAGAGGATAGGATAGGATAGAGGATAGGATAGGATACAGGATAGGATAGAGGATAGGATAGAGGATAGGATAGGATAGAGGATATGATAGAGGATAGGATAGACGATTGGACAGGATAGAGGATATTATAGGATAGAGGATATGATACGATAGCGGATAGGATATAATGGAGTATACGATAGTAATGAGGATAGGATAGCGTTGAGGATAGGATAGGATAGAGGATAGGATAGGATAGAGGATAGGATAGGATAGAGGATAGGTTAGGATAGAGGATAGGATAGGATAGAGGATAGGATAGGATAGAGGATAGGATAGGATAGAGGATAGGATAGGATAGAGGATAGGATAGGATAGAGGATAGGATAGAGGATAGGATAGAGGATTGGATAGGATAGAGGATATGATAGGATAGCGGATAGGATATAATGGAGTATAGGATAGGTATGAGGATAGGATAGGGTTCAGGATAGGATAGGATAGAGGATAGGATAGGATAGAGGATAGGTTAGGATAGAGGATAGGATAGGATAGAGGATAGGATAGGA
The DNA here is from genome assembly GCF_050948215.1 of Halictus rubicundus. NCBI lineage: Eukaryota > Metazoa > Arthropoda > Insecta > Hymenoptera > Halictidae > Halictus > Halictus rubicundus. Next base: position 4,728 of record NW_027489451.1, read on the forward strand.
TAGAGGATAGGATAGGATAGAGGATAGGATAGAATAGAGGATAGGATAGGATAGAGGATAGGATAGGATAGAGGATAGGATAGGATAGAGGATGGGATAGGATAGAGGATAGGATATAATGGAGTATAGGATAGGAATGAGGATAGGATAGGGTTGAGGATAGGATAGGATAGAGGTTAGGATAGTGTAGAGAATAGGATAGGATAGAGGATAGGATAGAGGATTGGATAGGATAGAGGATATGATAGGATAGCGGATAGGATATAATGGAGTATAGGATAGGTATGAGGATAGGATAGGGTTCAGGATAGGATAGGATAGAGGATAGGATAGGATAGAGGATAGGTTAGGATAGAGGATAGGATAGGATAGAGGATAGGATAGGATAGAGGATAGGATAGGATAGAGGATAGGATAGAATAGAGGATAGGATAGGATAGAGGATAGGATAGGATAGAGGATAGGATAGGATAGAGGATGGGATAGGATAGAGGATAGGATATAATGGAGTATAGGATAGGAATGAGGATAGGATAGGGTTGAGGATAGGATAGGATAGAGGTTAGGATAGTGTAGAGAATAGGATAGGATAGAGGATAGGATAGGATAGAGGATAGGATAGGATAGAGGATAGGATAGGATAGAGGATAGGATAGGATAGAGGATAGGATAGGATAGAGGATAGGATAGGATACAGGATAGGATAGAGGATAGGATAGAGGATAGGATAGGATAGAGGATATGATAGAGGATAGGATAGACGATTGGACAGGATAGAGGATATTATAGGATAGAGGATATGATACGATAGCGGATAGGATATAATGGAGTATACGATAGTAATGAGGATAGGATAGCGTTGAGGATAGGATAGGATAGAGGATAGGATAGGATAGAGGATAGGATAGGATAGAGGATAGGTTAGGATAGAGGATAGGATAGGATAGAGGATAGGATAGGATAGAGGATAGGATAGGATAGAGGATAGGATAGGATAGAGGATAGGATAGGATAGAGGATAGGATAGAGGATAGGATAGAGGATTGGATAGGATAGAGGATATGATAGGATAGTGGATAGGATATAATGGAGTATAGGATAGGTATGAGGATAGGATAGGGTTCAGGATAGGATAGGATAGAGGATAGGATAGGATAGAGGATAGGATATGATAGAGGATAGGATAGGATAGAGGATAGGATAGGATAGAGGATAGGATAGGATAGAGGATGGGATAGGATAGAGGATAGGATATAATGGAGTATAGGATAGGAATGAGGATAGGATAGGGTTGAGGATAGGATAGGATAGAGGATAGGATAGGATAGAGGATAGGATAGGATAGAGGATAGGATAGAGGATAGGATAGAGGATTGGATAGGATAGAGGATATGATAGGATAGCGGATAGGATATAATGGAGTATAGGATAGGTATGAGGATAGGATAGGGTTCAGGATAGGATAGGATAGAGGATAGGATAGGATAGAGGATAGGTTAGGATAGAGGATAGGATAGGATAGAGGATAGGATAGGATAGAGGATAGGATAGGATAGAGGATAGGATAGAATAGAGGATAGGATAGGATAGAGGATAGGATAGGATAGAGGATAGGATAGGATAGAGGATGGGATAGGATAGAGGATAGGATATAATGGAGTATAGGATAGGAATGAGGATAGGATAGGGTTGAGGATAGGATAGGATAGAGGTTAGGATAGTGTAGAGAATAGGATAGGATAGAGGATAGGATAGGATAGAGGATAGGATAGGATAGAGGATAGGATAGGATAGAGGATAGGATAGGATAGAGGATAGGATAGGATAGAGGATAGGATAGGATAGAGGATAGGATAGGATACAGGATAGGATAGAGGATAGAATAGAGCATAGGATAGGATAGAGGATATGATAGAGGATAGGATAGACGATTGGACAGGATAGAGGATATTATAGGATAGAGGATATGATACGATAGCGGATAGGATATAATGGAGTATACGATAGTAATGAGGATAGGATAGCGTTGAGGATAGGATAGGATAGAGGATAGGATAGGATAGAGGATAGGATAGGATAGAGGATAGGTTAGGATAGAGGATAGGATAGGATAGAGGATAGGATAGGATAGAGGATAGGATAGGATAGAGGATAGGATAGGATAGAGGATAGGATAGGATAGAGGATAGGATAGAGGATAGGATAGAGGATTGGATAGGATAGAGGATATGATAGGATAGCGGATAGGATATAATGGAGTATAGGATAGGTATGAGGATAGGATAGGGTTCAGGATAGGATAGGATAGAGGATAGGATAGGATAGAGGATAGGTTAGGATAGAGGATAGGATAGGATAGAGGATAGGATAGGATAGAGGATAGGATAGGATAGAGGATAGGATAGAATAGAGGATAGGATAGGATAGAGGATAGGATAGGATAGAGGATAGGATAGGATAGAGGATGGGATAGGATAGAGGATAGGATATAATGGAGTATAGGATAGGAATGAGGATAGGATAGGGTTGAGGATAGGATAGGATAGAGGTTAGGATAGTGTAGAGAATAGGATAGGATAGAGGATAGGATAGGATAGAGGATAGGATAGGATAGAGGATAGGATAGGATAGAGGATAGGATAGGATAGAGGATAGGATAGGATAGAGGATAGGATAGGATAGAGGATAGGATAGGATAGAGGATAGGATAGGATAGAGGATAGGATAGGATAGAGGATAGGATAGGATAGAGGATAGGATAGGATAGAGGATAGGATAGGATAGAGGATAGGATAGGATAGAGGATAGGATAGGATAGAGGATAGGATAGGATAGAGGATAGGATAGGATAGAGGATAGGATAGGATAGAGGATAGGATAGGATAGAGGATAGGATAGGATAGAGGATAGGATAGGATAGAGGATAGGATATGATAGAGGATAGGATAGGATAGAGGATAGGATAGGATAGAGGATAGGATAGGATAGAGGATAGGATAGGATAGAGGATAGGATAGGATAGAGGATAGGATAGAGGATTGGATAGGATAGAGGACAGGAGACGATATAAGATAAGATAGGGGATTGGATAGGATAGAGGATAGGATAGGATAGAGGATACGATAGGGGATTGGATAGGATAGAGGATAGGAGACGATGGAGGATAGGATAGGATAGAGGATAGGATAGGATAGAGGATAGGATAGAGGATTGGATAGGATAGAGGATTGGGTAGGAGATAGGATAGGATAGAGGATACGATAGGGTAGATGATATCATAGGCAAGAGGATAGGATATGATAGAGGATACGATATTATAGAGGATAGGATAGGATAGAGAATAGGATAGGATAGAGGATAGGTTAGGATAGAGTATAGGATAGGATAGAGGATAGGATAGCATAGAGAATAGGATAGGATAGAGGATAGGATAGGATAGAGGATAGGATAGGATAGAGGACACGATAGGATAGGATAGAGGATAGGATAGGATAGAGGATAGGATAGGATAGGATAGAGGATAGGATAGGATAGAGGATAGGATAGGATAGAGGATAGGATAGGATAGGATAGAGGATAGGATAGGATAGAGGATCGGATAGGATAGAGGATAGGATAGGATAGAGGATAGGATAGGATAGAAGATAGGATAGGATAAAGGATAGGATAGGATAGAGGATAGGATAGGATAGAGGATAGGATAGGATAGAGGATAGGATAGGATAGAGGATAGGATAGGATAGAGGATAGGATAGGATAGAGGATAGGATAGGATAGAGGATAGGATAGGATAGAGGATAGGATAGGATAGAGGATAGGATAGGATAGAGGATAGGATAGGATAGAGGATAGGATAGAGGATTGGATAGGATAGAGGACAGGAGACGATATAAGATAAGATAGGGGATTGGATAGGATAGAGGATAGGATAGGATAGAGGATACGATAGGGGATTGGATAGGATAGAGGATAGGAGACGATGGAGGATAGGATAGGATAGAGGATAGGATAGGATAGACGATTGGATAAGATAGAGGATAGGTTAGGATAGAGGATAGGATAGGATAGGATAGAGGATAGGATAGGATAGAGGATAGGATAGGATAGAGGATAGGATAGGATAGAGGATAGGATAGGATAGAGGATAGGATAGGATAGAGGATAGGATAGGATAGAGGATAGGATAGGATAGAGGATAGGATAGGATAGAGGATAGGATAGGATAGAGGATAGGATAGGATAGAGGATAGGATAGGATAGAGGATAGGATAGGATAGAGGATAGGATAGGATAGAGGATAGGATAGGATAGAGGATAGGATAGGATAGAGGATAGGATAGGATAGAGGATAGGATAGGATAGAGGATAGGTTAGGATAGAGGATAGGATAGGATAGAGGATAGGATAGAGGATAGGATAGGATAGAGGATAGGATAGGATAGAGGATAGGATAGGATAGAGGATAGGATAGGATAGAGGATAGGATAGGATAGAGGATAGGATAGGATAGAGGATAGGATAGGATAGGATAGGATAGAGGATAGGATAGGATAGAGGATAGGATAGTATAGAGGATAGGATAGGATAGAGGATAGGATAGGATAGAGGATAGGATAGGATAGAGGATAGGATAGGATAGAGGATAGGATAGGATAGAGGATAGGATAGGATAGAGGATAGGATAGGATAGAGGATAGGATAGGATAGACGATAGGATAGGATAGACGATAGGATAGGATAGACGATAGGATAGGATAGAGGATAGGATAGGATAGAGGATAGGATAGGATAGAGGATAGGATAGGATAGAGGATAGGATAGGATAGAGGATAGGATAGGATAGAGGATAGGATAGGATAGAGGATAGGATAGGATAGGATAGAGGATAGGATAGAGGATTGGTTAGTATAAAGGATAGGAGAGGATAGAGGATAGGATAGGATAGAGGATAGGATAGAGGATAGGATAGAGGATAGGATAGAGGATAGGATAGGATAGAGGATATGATAGAGGATAGGATAGAGGATTGGATAGGATAGAGGATATGATAGAGGATAGGATAGAGGATTGGATAGGATAGAGGATATTATAGGATAGAGGATATGATACGATAGCGGATAGGATATAATGGAGTATAGGATAGTAATGAGGATAGGATAGTGTTGAGGATAGGATAGGATAGAGGATAGGATAGGATAGAGGATAGGTTAGGATAGAGGATAGGATAGGATAGAGGATAGGATAGGATAGAGGATAGGATAGCGTTGAGGATAGGATAGAGGATAGGATAGCGTTGAGGATAGGATAGGATAGAGGATAGGATAGGATAGAGGGTAGGTTAGGATAGAGGATAGGATAGGATAGAGGATAGGATAGGAAAGAGGATAGGATAGGATAGAGGATACGTTAGGATAGAGGATTGGATAGTATAAAGGATAGGTGAGGATAGAGAATAGGATAGCATTGAGGATAGGATAGGATAGTGGATAGAATAGGATAGAGCAGACGATAGAGGATAGGATAGGATAGAGGATAGGGTAGGAGATTGGATAGGATAGAGGATACGATAGGGTAGATGATATCATAGGCAAGAGGATAGGATATGATAGAGGATACGATATTATAGAGGATAGGATAGGATAGAGAATAGGATAGGATAGAGGATAGGTTAGGATAGAGTATAGGATAGGATAGAGGATAGGATAGCATAGAGGATAGGATAGGATAGAGGATAGGATAGGATAGAGGATAGGATAGGATAGAGGATACGATAGGATAGGATAGAGGATAGGATAGGATAGAGGATAGGATAGGATAGAGGATAGGATAGGATAGAGGATAGGATAGGATAGGATAGAGGATAGGATAGGATAGAGGATAGGATAGGATAGGATAGAGGATAGGATAGGATAGAGGATCGGATAGGATAGAGGATAGGATAGGATAGAGGATAGGATAGGATAGAAGATAGGATAGGATAAAGGATAGGATAGGATAGAGGATAGGATAGGATAGAGGATAGGATAGGATAGAGGATAGGATAGAGGATTGGTTAGTATAAAGGATAGGAGAGGATAGAGGATAGGATAGGATTGAGGATAGGATAGGATAGAGGATAGGATAGGATAGAGCATAGGATAGGATAGGATTGAGGGTAGGATAGGATACAGGATAGGATAGGATAGAGGATAGGATAGGATAGAGGATAGGATAGGGGATAGGATAGGATAGAGGATATGATAGAGGATAGGATAGGATAGAGGATAGGATAGGATAGAGGATAGGATAGACGATTGGACAGGATAGAGGATATTATAGGATAGAGGATATGATACGATAGCGGATAGGATATAATGGAGTATACGATAGTAATGAGGATAGGATAGCGTTGAGGATAGGATAGGATAGAGGATAGGATAGGATAGAGGATAGGATAGGATAGAGGATAGGTTAGGATAGAGGATAGGATAGGATAGAGGATAGGATAGGATAGAGGATAGGATAGGATAGAGGATAGGATAGGATAGAGGATAGGATAGGATAGAGGATAGGATAGAGGATAGGATAGAGGATTGGATAGGATAGAGGATATGATAGGATAGCGGATAGGATATAATGGAGTATAGGATAGGTATGAGGATAGGATAGGGTTCAGGATAGGATAGGATAGAGGATAGGATAGGATAGAGGATAGGATAGGATAGAGGATAGGATAGGATAGAGGATAGGATAGAGGATTGGATAGGATAGAGGATAGGATAGGATAGAGGATAGGATAGAGGATTGGATAGGATAGAGGACAGGAGACGATATAAGATAAGATAGGGGATTGGATAGGATAGAGGATAGGATAGGATAGAGGATACGATAGGGGATTGGATAGGATAGAGGATAGGAGACGATGGAGGATAGGATAGGATAGAGGATAGGATAGGATAGAGGATAGGATAGGATAGACGATAGGATAGGATAGACGATAGGATAGGATAGACGATAGGATAGGATAGAGGATAGGATAGGATAGAGGATAGGATAGGATAGAGGATAGGATAGGATAGAGGATAGGATAGGATAGAGGATAGGATAGGATAGAGGATAGGATAGGATAGAGGATAGGATAGGATAGGATAGAGGATAGGATAGAGGATTGGTTAGTATAAAGGATAGGAGAGGATAGAGGATAGGATAGGATAGAGGATAGGATAGAGGATAGGATAGAGGATAGGATCGGCCTGTAAGGCCGCCCCCAGGTGTCCGCTCTGCGCGGACCTGGGGAGACCATCGGGCCATAGATTCGGGGCCAAAGCGTGTGCCCCGGCTCCCAAGAGGGGCCGCGCGGCGACGAAAGAGAAGGGCGCGTCTGGGGCTGCATCCGCGCAGCGGCCGCAGACGGCGCCGGGGGCCCGGACCTCCCAGGGAGGGGACTCTGCAGAGCCCATGTTAGAGTAGGTACTTTTAATCCTACTCCGGTTCTGCAGGCGAACCTCAACCACTCGCGCGCGGCACAGGACCTGTTTGTCCAAGCCGTGCGCGAGTGGGGGGCTGGGCTGGCAGTTGCGGCGGAGCCGTACGCAATCCCCGAACACCCCTTCTGGGTGGGGGACGAGATCGGCTCCGTAGTAATAGTGGCGGGAAGCCGCCCCGGGTCCCCGTCGGTCTCCCTTCTGGAGCGGGGCGAGGGATTCGTGGCGGTGCAATGGGGGGACATCGCGGTTGTCGGGATCTACATCTCGCCGAGCTGTGGCCTCGATCAATTTCGGGGGTTCCTGGGCGGGCTGAACAGCTGCATCGCGCGGTGCAGCGCCCGCCCGGTTCTCGTTTTGGGAGACTTCAATGCCCACGCGGTATCGTGGGGGAGTCCCAGGACGACCACTAGGGGTAGCGAGGTGTTAACCTGGGCGGCCGGCCTGGATCTCCGGTTGATTAACCGGGGATCCACGCCGACGTGCGTGCGTCCGCAGGGGGTCTCGATTGTCGACCTGACATGGGGGACTCCCTCGGCCGTGCGCCGGGTGTCGGGATGGAGGGTGGCCGAGGAGATAGAGATTGCGTCAGACCATACGCCCATCGTCATGGACGTGTGGCCCACCCTCCACGCGCGGGATTCCCGGCCGGGCCGGGGGGACCGACGGCCGCGATGGGCCTTGAAGCGGCTGGACGCGGACGCGTTCGGGGCCGCGGTAGCCGCGGCGACATGGACGGGGCCGGCCCTGTCCGAGCTGGCGCCTGCGCAAGGGGCGAGGCGGCTGCGGGAGGTAATGACGGCGGTGTGCGACACCGCCATGCCCCGCAGCCGGTTCGCCCCCAGGAGGGCGGCGTACTGGTGGTCCGCCGGCATTGCGGAGCTCCGGCGTGCCTGCAATGCCGCGCGGCGTCGGTACGGCCGAGCGCGTAGGAGGCGCGACGACGAGGAGGCGACGGCGAGGCTCGGCGGGGAGTACCAAGCCGCGCTCGGGGTTCTCCGCAGGGCTATCGCGCGGGCCAAGGCCGACGCGTGGTCGGAGCTCGTCGGCACGGTGGACTCCGATCCATGGGGGCGCCCGTACAAGCTTGTCATGAACAAGCTGCGCGCGTGGGCGCCTCCGGTGACGGAGTCGATGGACCCCCACCTGCTCGAGGGAGTGGTGGCGTCCCTCTTCCCGCGAGAGGGGGGACAACTGCGCCGCTCCCATTGGGAACAGGAGCCTCTCTCCTGGTCCGCAGAGTGGGAGGTGTCGGCCGGCGAGCTGGGTGAGGCGATGGCCAGGGCGCGGCGGGTGGGCCGCAAGGCCCCGGGCCCGGACGGGGTGCCGGGCCGCGCGTTGGTCTTGGCCCTGGAGGGGGGACTCGCCGCCGAACTCCGGCAGCTGTATAACGGCTGTCTGAGGGAGGGGGTGTTCCCCACGGAGTGGAAGTCGGGCAGGTTGGTCCTCCTTCCGAAGGGGGGCAAGTCCCGGGACTCGCCCTCAGGGTACCGGCCAATTTGTCTGCTGGACGAGGCGGGGAAGTTGTTCGAGCGCGTACTCGTTGGACGCCTCGTCCGGCACCTGTCGGCGGGAGGGGTCCCCGATCTGAGCGGGGTTCAATTCGGCTTCCGGGAGGGTCTCTCCACCGTCGACGCTATTCGGCGGGTGAGGGCTCTCTCGGAGGCCTGTACGAGGGGGGGCGGAGTTGCGTTGGCGATATCCTTGGATATCGCTAACGCGTTCAACACCGTCCCCTGGGATCGGATAATGGAGGCCCTGGTCTTCCACCGGGTGCCTCTGTATCTCAGAAGGGTGATCGGGAGCTATCTCTCCGACAGGGGTATAGAGTATCCCGGCCGGTACGGGATGGTGCGCAGGGGCGTCGTGCGCGGGGTTCCGCAGGGCTCGGTGTTGGGCCCGTTGCTGTGGAATCTTGCGTACGATCGCGTCCTGCGGGAGGAGATGCCTCCCGGGGTCAGCCTGACGTGTTACGCCGACGACACGCTGGTATTGGCCACCGGGAGGTATGCGAAGGAGGCCATCTGCCTGGCGGAGCGCGGCGCGTGGCGCGCGGTGCGCGCGATCCGGTCGCTGGGCCTAGAGGTGTCCGTCGAGAAAACCAGGGCCATGTGGTTTCTCCGCTCGGCCCGGTTGGCGGCGCCTCCCCAGTGCTGGATCTGCGTGGGGGAGGGGATGGTCAAGGTCGGGTCCCAGATGCGGTACCTGGGACTCGAGCTTGACGGCCGGTGGCGTTTTGACCGCCACATTGAGTCGCTGGCGCCCCGGGCGGAGAGGGCGACCGCTGCGCTCGGTCGCCTTCTCCCGAATCTCGGGGGACCCTGTGGACGGGTGCGTCGTCTGTTCGCGGTGGTGGTGCGAGTTTTGGTCCTGTACGGAGCCCCTGTGTGGGCGCGCGATGTCTTGGCTAGGGGGCGCAGTGGCGGCACACGGTCGCTGCTGCGTCGCATCGAGCGCAGGCTGGCCATAGGCATCGTGCGGGGGTACCGCACCATTTCATACGCGACGGCGATGGTGATGTCGGGGCTGATCCCCCTCGAGCTGGAGGCCCGCGTGTTGGCGGATGTGCATACGCACTCCAGGGAACTCCGGCACCGGGGGGTGGCCCCGGATCAGGCGCGGCTCATGGTGGATGAGCTCAGGCGACATGCTCGGCGGCACGCAGCCCGGGAGTGGCGCGATAGCCTTCCCGGGACGAGGGAGGGCGAGAGGCGGGCCGTTCGGGCCATCCTCCCGGTGTTCGATCAATGGAACAGGGGATGGATGGGGCATAGGGTCTCCTACCGTGTGACGCAGGTGATGAGCGGGCACGGGTGCTTCGGCGACTACCTGTGTCGCATCGGGAGGGAGACCGAGGAGGCGTGTCACCACTGCGGCGAGCCGCGGGACACGGCGCAACACACTCTGGAGGAGTGTCCGGCATGGGGGGGAGAGCGCCGTGCCCTGCGGCGCGCGGTGGGCCACGACCTCTCGCTCCCGGCTGTCGTCGCTGCGGCAGCCGGTGGCGAGGAGGCGTGGAGGGGGTTCGCTTCCTTCTGCGAGCGGGTTATGCTGCGGAAGGAGGCTGCGGAACGGGATCGGGAGCGTAGTCACGATCCCGGCCGAAGGGGGGGGAGGCGGCGCAGGGTACGCCCCGGGGGCGTACCCCCGTTGCGACGCCTCTGACGCGAGCGGGGACGCCCTTGATGATCTCGAGGCGGGGGATCGGATATCCCCTTACACTCGGTCACCAACGGCGTCCCCGGAGGCCGCCGGGCATCTCGGGCGGGGGCCCGGATGCTCATCGGGCGGCCTAACAGGGGGGGAAGGCGCCACGTCGTCCGTTGCGTGGTGCCTTCGGATAGAGTAGGTACGGGAGGGGGCCGCGTCCCCCCCTGGGTGGTATGCTAAGGCGGGGGCACACCGGATTGACATGCGCGCGCAGAGCACGGGTGCCCCCAGGAGTCTAGGGACGGACGGGGAGGAGTTAGTGGGTATACTCGGCGTTGCACCAACCAGCCGAGGAGTCCCACATAACCCGGACCACCCCCCCCCCCCGGGGGGGATTCGGGTATCCGTAACGAGATTACCTCCTCGGAAAAAAAAAAAAAAAAAAAAAATAGGATAGAGGATAGGATAGAGGATAGGATAGGATAGAGGATATGATAGAGGATAGGATAGAGGATTGGATAGGATAGAGGATATGATAGAGGATAGGATAGAGGATTGGATAGGATAGAGGATATTATAGGATAGAGGATATGATACGATAGCGGATAGGATATAATGGAGTATAGGATAGTAATGAGGATAGGATAGTGTTGAGGATAGGATAGGATAGAGGATAGGATAGGATAGAGGATAGGTTAGGATAGAGGATAGGATAGGATAGAGGATAGGATAGGATAGAGGATAGGATAGGATAGAGGATAGGATAGGATAGAGGATAGGATAGGATAGAGGATACGATAGGATAGGATAGAGGATAGGATAGGATAGAGGATAGGATAGGATAGAGGATAGGATAGGATAGAGGATAGGATAGGATAGGATAGAGGATAGGATAGGATAGAGGATAGGATAGGATAGAGGATAGGATAGGATAGGATAGAGGATAGGATAGGATAGAGGATCGGATAGGATAGAGGATAGGATAGGATAGAGGATAGGATAGGATAGAAGATAGGATAGGATAAAGGATAGGATAGGATAGAGGATAGGATAGGATAGAGGATAGGATAGGATAGAGGATAGGATAGAGGATTGGTTAGTATAAAGGATTGGTTAGTATAAAGGATAGGAGAGGATAGAGGATAGGATAGGATTGAGGATAGGATAGGATAGAGGATAGGATAGGATAGAGCATAGGATAGGATAGGATTGAGGGTAGGATAGGATACAGGATAGGATAGGATAGAGGATAGGATAGGATAGAGGATAGGATAGGGGATAGGATAGGATAGAGGATATGATAGAGGATAGGATAGGATAGAGGATAGGATAGACGATTGGACAGGATAGAGGATATTATAGGATAGAGGATATGATACGATAGCGGATAGGATATAATGGAGTATACGATAGTAATGAGGATAGGATAGCGTTGAGGATAGGATAGGATAGAGGATAGGATAGGATAGAGGATAGGATAGGATAGAGGATAGGTTAGGATAGAGGATAGGATAGGATAGAGGATAGGATAGGATAGAGGATAGGATAGGATAGAGGATAGGATAGGATAGAGGATAGGATAGGATAGAGGATAGGATAGAGGATAGGATAGAGGATTGGATAGGATAGAGGATATGATAGGATAGCGGATAGGATATAATGGAGTATAGGATAGGTATGAGGATAGGATAGGGTTCAGGATAGGATAGGATAGAGGATAGGATAGGATAGAGGATAGGATAGGATAGAGGATAGGATAGGATAGAGGATAGGATAGAGGATTGGATAGGATAGAGGATAGGATAGGATAGAGGATAGGATAGAGGATTGGATAGGATAGAGGACAGGAGACGATATAAGATAAGATAGGGGATTGGATAGGATAGAGGATAGGATAGGATAGAGGATACGATAGGGGATTGGATAGGATAGAGGATAGGAGACGATGGAGGATAGGATAGGATAGAGGATAGGATAGGATAGAGGATAGGATAGGATAGACGATTGGATAAGATAGAGGATAGGTTAGGATAGAGGATAGGATAGGATAGGATAGAGGATAGGATAGCGTTGAGGATAGGATAGGATAGAGGATAGGATAGGATAGAGGATAGGTTAGGATAGAGGATAGGATAGGATAGAGGATACGATAGGATAGAGGATAGGATAGGATAGAGGATAGGATAGGATAGAGGATAGGATAGAGGATAGGATAGGATAGAGGATAGGATAGGATAGAGGATAGGATAGAGGATAGGATAGAGGATAGGATAGGATAGAGGATAGGATAGGGATAGAGGATAGGATAGAGGATAGTATGGGATAGAGGATATGATAGAGGATAGGATAGAGGATAGGATAGGATAGAGGATAGGTTAGGATAGAGGATAGGATAGGATAGAGGATAGGATAGTGTTGAGTATTAGGGTACATTTACATTCGCAATGAGACATGAGACATGAGAACGCTGCCTTGTTGCAACAGCGCCACCTGTTACTAAATGTGTGTGTGCAGTCTTATAGAAACACTGTATACGTGAGCCTCGTGTAAAACCTGGATGTTTAGTAAAATACATTATAATAAACCAGTTGTTAGTAAAATACACAACCAACGCTTCTTTTATTTAACATGGTAGCAGAGCGTGGTTGGTAGAAGTATAAAGTTGAAAAGAAGTGTTGAGAAGTTTAGCAAGTGAAGAGAAATCGAAAGTTCGAGAAACAGCGACCACGTGTTGAAACAATGGCGAACATGAAAATTGACGACGTAGTAATTCCGATATTCGATGGATCGGACTACAACAACTGGAAGATACGAATATTGAAATTCCTGCAATATAAAAAGTGCAAGGAAGTTGTCGTCAGAGAGAAAATAGTAACAGACAAGCAACCAGATTGGGACGACAAAGATACAAAGGCAACAAATTATATTTACAGTGCCATCACAAATAAGCAATTAGAGTACGTGAGCGAACTTGAAACTGCGTACGAAATAATGAAAAAGTTCGATGAAATGTATTTAAAAAAGTCAACAGCCTTACAAATAGTGCGACGAAGCAATTTGGAAAATATTAAATTGAAAGATTTCTCTGAGGTTACAAAGTTTTTTGATGAATTTGAGAAGGCTGTAAACGAACTAAAAAGTGCAGGGGCTCAAGTGAGTGAACAAGAAAAATTGAATTACATGCTGAAAGCGCTACCGAAAGCATACAGTCATATTGGGGATATTATAGATGTGGTACCCGAAGCAGAGAGAACTGTGGATTATGTGAAAAGCAAAATAAAGTTGAAAGAAGCAGAGGACAGGAAACCTGAAACAGAAAATATAGAAGAAACGACTACCAAGTCAAACGTGTTCAATGCAGCTTCGATACCGGCGGTCGGTAAAAAGCAAAGGTGCTACAACTGTGGCAAACCTGGTCATTTTCAGAAGGAGTGTCGTTCGTTCAAATCTGAATCGTTTCGTGGAAATTATAGACCGTTTCGTCGTGGACGTGGAAGATACCAACACAGAGGAAATTATCACAGTGTTCGAAATGAGTATAAAATGCCTCAAGAAAAAGATTCACAAGGAAGTTGTTTTGTAACAGAGATAAACGTGTCAAACATAACCTGTAAAGGTGTAGAAAATGAAATGAAGCTGGAGTGGCTGCTGGACAGTGGGTGCACTGACCACATTGTAAATGAAGATAGGTATTTCGATGAATGCATTACACTCAAAGTTCCAGTCAACGTGAAAGTCGGCGATGGTCGCATACTGCAAGCAACCAAGTCAGGAACAATAACAACATTCTTCGCAGTGTACAATAAAAGGGTGAAAGTAGTGCTACCAGGCGTGTACTTTGTAAAAAATATGGAAGCAAATTTGATAAGCTATGCAAAAGTGACAGACAAGAATACGATAATATCCAAAGGAGACATTACCAAAATTTACAATCAAAATAGGAAATTGGTTGCAATGGCAAAAAAGGAAAATGGACTATATAAAGTGACAAGCTATTGTGATGCAGAAAAGGTTGAAAGAAAAGCAAATGTAATAAACAAGGTAAGCGAAATAAATTTAACCTTAAAAGAAAAATGGCATCGCATATTGGGACATGTAAATTTCAATTATTTGAGTATTTTATGTAAAAATGAGTTACTAGTTGGGGCACCAAAGGAGCTGGAGACTGAATATATGAAATGCGCTATATGCATACAAAATAAAATGCACAATTTGTCATTTGAAAAACGTAGAAACAGAGCAACCGAGATATTGGAAATAGTCCATACGGATCTAAATGGGCCACACACGACTACAGGAAATGGTGGAGAAAAATATTTTTTGTCATTCATTGATGATTTCAGCAAATTGGCAAAGGTCTACTGTATTAAATCCAAGGAACAAGTGTTTGACTGCTTCATAGAGTACGTAAATGAAGTCCACAATATAACTGGCAAGTGTATCAAAACGTTAAGGTGCGATAATGGAAAGGAATATTTAAATTCTAACGTTTATCGTTTTACACGAGAAAAGGGAATTCGTATAAACCCGTGCCCTCCATATGTCCATGAACTGAATGGCACAGCAGAAAGGTATAATAGATCAATAATGGACATGGCACGATGTTTGCTAGATGAATCAAAGGTAAATAGATGCTATTGGCCGGAAATTGTAAGAGCAGCGGCTTATCTGAAAAACAGAACACTGGCTAATACCATTGAAAGAAAGACACCATTCGAAATATTTTTTGGTAAAAGGCCATGCGTTAACAACTTACGATTATATGGGAGTACAGTATTTGTTCGAGTACCAGAAGTCAAGAGAAAATCAAAGTGGGATAAGAAAGCAGAATCTGGAATTCTCCTAGGATACACGGATGTTGGATACAGGATTCTCATAAAGAATAAAATAGTAACAGCCCGACACGTAGATGTAATTGAAGAAGACATAAAGTGTATTGGATTTAAGGATATCGATTAAACTGATGATGAACGTCAATGGAATAACAAAAGTGACGAAGAAGAACAAGATAATAAAGATATAGACTTGAGAGAAGAACAGTGCGACACGGAAGAAGAAAAGGGTGAAGAGCTGAAACTCAGAAGATCCGCAAGAGAAAGAAGACCACCTACTCGATATGGAAGCGAAGGATCGTGTAAATTTGTATACGTAAATTATTGCAATGCAAACGTACCTGTTACATTTAAGGAGGCGGTCACGAGCAATGAAGCCAAATATTGGATGGAAGCTATGGATCGTGAGATGGGCAGTATCAATAGCAACAAAACCTGGACGTTAGTAAATAAACCAAAGGATAAAATTGCCTTGGATGTGAAATGGATTTATAAAAGGAAGTCGGAGAATACCTACAAAGCGAGACTGGTCGTCAGAGGATTCCAGCAGAAAGAAGAAGTCGAAGACACATACTCACCAGTAGCGAAGATGCAAACATTGAGAATATTACTATCATTTTGCTGTCAACATGGTTTGGAAATTGAACAGATGGATGTAGAAGCGGCATTTCTAAATGGAAATGTGTATTCAGAGGTCTATGTGAAACAACCGCTTGGCTATGAGGATGATAGCGACAAAGTCTACAAACTGGCTAAATCATTATATGGACTGAAGGAAAGCCCTCGCTTGTGGTATGAATGCTTTAACAAATGTGTTTCGAAATTGGGTTTTCGTAGGAGTGAGTATGATTATTGTCTCTATACAAAATTTGATAACACTGAACCAATATATATTTTAGTTTTTGTTGATGATCTACTGATTTGTGGTAAAAATAAACAGGAAATAATAAATGTAAAAAATAAATTGTCAAGCAAGTTTAAAATGAAAGATATGGGTAGAATCAAGAATTATATTGGAATAGATGTTGAATATAAGTATAGCAAAAATGAAAATGTAATGACCTTAAGTCAAAGAACATATATAGAGTCATTAGCGCGCAAATATGCTATAGAAAATGCGAAACTATATAACACACCAATGGAGATGAATCTAAAATTAGAACCTGCGAAAGCATTAAATGAAAATGTAAAGTATAGAAATTTAATAGGCGCACTGTTGTATGTAAGCTCTGGTACGCGACCAGACATAGCGTTCAGCGTAAATTATCTTAGTAGATTCCAAAATGATTATGGAGAAGAACATTTCAAATATGCGATGAGAGTTTTAAAATATCTATTTCTGACTAGAGATCTAAAGTTAACTTATAAAAATAATTACAATGTAGACACAATGGATTGTTTTGTGGATGCCGATTGGGCAGGCGATGTCACCGACAGAAAGTCAACATCGGGTTTTGTAATAAGATTATTTGGAAATGTAGTTTTTTGGAAAACGCGAAAACAGAGTACTGTAACCAAGTCGTCTACATTTGCGGAATACGTAGCGTTATCAGAGGCGGTAACGGAAATAAATTTTATGCGCGGAGTATTAAAATCATTTAAAATAATAATAAACAAACCAATTCAGGTGTATGAAGACAATTCTGGTGCAATGTGTATAGCCAAGTATGGAAACTACACCAAAAATTCCAAACATATCGAAGTGCAATATCACTATGTAAATGAAAACTATATGGACGGTGTTGTTGATATAGTAAAAATAGAATCGGAGAAAAATGTCGCTGATGTATTCACGAAACCGTTGGGTAAAACAAAGTTCGAAATGTTTAGAGACAGATTAAGGATAAAATGATAATGGTACAAAATGTTAGAAATGTAGAGTTGAATGTAAATGTAAGGAGGCGTGTTGAGTATTAGGGTACATTTACATTCGCAATGAGACATGAGACATGAGAACCCTGCCTTGTTGCAACAGCGCCACCTGTTACTAAATGTGTGTGTGCAGTCTTATAGAAACACTGTATACGTGAGCCTCGTGTAAAACCTGGATGTTTAGTAAAATACATTATAATAAACCAGTTGTTAGTAAAATACACAACCAACGCTTCTTTTATTTAACAGATAGGATAGAGGATAGGATAGGATAGAGGATAGGATAGGATAGAGGATAGGATAGGATAGAGGATAGGATAGAGGATAGGATAGAGGATTGGATAGGATAGAGGATATGATAGGATAGCGGATAGGATATAATGGAGTATAGGATAGGAATGAGGATAGGATAGGGTTCAGGATAGGATAGGATAGAGGATAGGATAGGATAGAGGATAGGTTAGGATAGAGGATAGGATAGGATAGAGGATAGGATAGGATAGAGGATAGGATAGGATAGAGGGTAGGTTAGGATAGAGGATAGGATAGGATAGAGGATAGGATAGGAAAGAGGATAGGATAGGATAGAGGATAGGTTAGGATAGAGGATAGGATAGAGGATATGATAGGATAGCGGATAGGATATAATGGAGTATAGGATAGGAATGAGGATAGGATAGGGTTCAGGATAGGATAGGATAGAGGATAGGATAGGATAGAGGATAGGTTAGGATAGAGGATAGGATAGGATAGAGGATAGGATAGGATAGAGGATAGGATAGGATAGAGGATAGGATAGAATAGAGGATAGGATAGGATAGAGGATAGGATAGGATAGAGGATGGGATAGGATAGAGGATAGGATAGGATAGAGGATAGGATAGTATAGAGGATAGGATAGGATAGAGGATAGGATAGGATAGAAGATAGGATAGGATAGAGGATAGGATAGGATAGAGGATAGGATAGAGGATATGATAGGATAGCGGATAGGATATAATGGAGTATAGGATAGGAATGAGGATAGGATAGGGTTCAGGATAGGATAGGATAGAGGATAGGATAGGATAGAGGATAGGTTAGGATAGAGGATAGGATAGGATAGAGGATAGGATAGGATAGAGGATAGGATAGGATAGAGGATAGGATAGAATAGAGGATAGGATAGGATAGAGGATAGGATAGGATAGAGGATAGGATAGGATAGAGGATGGGATAGGATAGAGGATAGGATATAATGGAGTATAGGATAGGAATGAGGATAGGATAGGGTTGAGGATAGGATAGGATAGAGGTTAGGATAGTGTAGAGAATAGGATAGGATAGAGGATAGGATAGGATAGAGGATAGGATAGGATAGAGGATAGGATAGGATAGAGGTTAGGATAGTGTAGAGAATAGGATAGGATAGAGGATAGGATAGGATAGAGGATAGGATAGGATAGAGGATAGGATAGGATAGAGGATAGGATAGGATAGAGGATAGGATAGGATAGAGGATAGGATAGGATAGAGGATAGGATAGGATAGAGGATAGGATAGGATACAGGATAGGATAGAGGATAGGATAGAGGATAGGATAGGATAGAGGATATGATAGAGGATAGGATAGACGATTGGACAGGATAGAGGATATTATAGGATAGAGGATATGATACGATAGCGGATAGGATATAATGGAGTATACGATAGTAATGAGGATAGGATAGCGTTGAGGATAGGATAGGATAGAGGATAGGATAGGATAGAGGATAGGATAGGATAGAGGATAGGTTAGGATAGAGGATAGGATAGGATAGAGGATAGGATAGGATAGAGGATAGGATAGGATAGAGGATAGGATAGGATAGAGGATAGGATAGGATAGAGGATAGGATAGAGGATAGGATAGAGGATTGGATAGGATAGAGGATATGATAGGATAGCGGATAGGATATAATGGAGTATAGGATAGGTATGAGGATAGGATAGGGTTCAGGATAGGATAGGATAGAGGATAGGATAGGATAGAGGATAGGTTAGGATAGAGGATAGGATAGGATAGAGGATAGGATAGGATAGAGGATAGGATAGGATAGAGGATAGGATAGAATAGAGGATAGGATAGGATAGAGGATAGGATAGGATAGAGGATAGGATAGGATAGAGGATGGGATAGGATAGAGGATAGGATATAATGGAGTATAGGATAGGAATGAGGATAGGATAGGGTTGAGGATAGGATAGGATAGAGGTTAGGATAGTGTAGAGAATAGGATAGGATAGAGGATAGGATAGAGGATTGGATAGGATAGAGGATATGATAGGATAGCGGATAGGATATAATGGAGTATAGGATAGGTATGAGGATAGGATAGGGTTCAGGATAGGATAGGATAGAGGATAGGATAGGATAGAGGATAGGTTAGGATAGAGGATAGGATAGGATAGAGGATAGGATAGGATAGAGGATAGGATAGGATAGAGGATAGGATAGAATAGAGGATAGGATAGGATAGAGGATAGGATAGGATAGAGGATAGGATAGGATAGAGGATGGGATAGGATAGAGGATAGGATATAATGGAGTATAGGATAGGAATGAGGATAGGATAGGGTTGAGGATAGGATAGGATAGAGGTTAGGATAGTGTAGAGAATAGGATAGGATAGAGGATAGGATAGGATAGAGGATAGGATAGGATAGAGGATAGGATAGGATAGAGGATAGGATAGGATAGAGGATAGGATAGGATACAGGATAGGATAGAGGATAGGATAGAGGATAGGATAGGATAGAGGATATGATAGAGGATAGGATAGACGATTGGACAGGATAGAGGATATTATAGGATAGAGGATATGATACGATAGCGGATAGGATATAATGGAGTATACGATAGTAATGAGGATAGGATAGCGTTGAGGATAGGATAGGATAGAGGATAGGATAGGATAGAGGATAGGATAGGATAGAGGATAGGTTAGGATAGAGGATAGGATAGGATAGAGGATAGGATAGGATAGAGGATAGGATAGGATAGAGGATAGGATAGGATAGAGGATAGGATAGGATAGAGGATAGGATAGAGGATAGGATAGAGGATTGGATAGGATAGAGGATATGATAGGATAGTGGATAGGATATAATGGAGTATAGGATAGGTATGAGGATAGGATAGGGTTCAGGATAGGATAGGATAGAGGATAGGATAGGATAGAGGATAGGATAGAATAGAGGATAGGATAGGATAGAGGATAGGATAGGATAGAGGATAGGATAGGATAGAGGATGGGATAGGATAGAGGATAGGATATAATGGAGTATAGGATAGGAATGAGGATAGGATAGGGTTGAGGATAGGATAGGATAGAGGATAGGATAGGATAGAGGATAGGATAGGATAGAGGATAGGATAGAGGATAGGATAGAGGATTGGATAGGATAGAGGATATGATAGGATAGCGGATAGGATATAATGGAGTATAGGATAGGTATGAGGATAGGATAGGGTTCAGGATAGGATAGGATAGAGGATAGGATAGGATAGAGGATAGGTTAGGATAGAGGATAGGATAGGATAGAGGATAGGATAGGATAGAGGATAGGATAGGATAGAGGATAGGATAGAATAGAGGATAGGATAGGATAGAGGATAGGATAGGATAGAGGATAGGATAGGATAGAGGATGGGATAGGATAGAGGATAGGATATAATGGAGTATAGGATAGGAATGAGGATAGGATAGGGTTGAGGATAGGATAGGATAGAGGTTAGGATAGTGTAGAGAATAGGATAGGATAGAGGATAGGATAGGATAGAGGATAGGATAGGATAGAGGATAGGATAGGATAGAGGATAGGATAGGATAGAGGATAGGATAGGATAGAGGATAGGATAGGATAGAGGATAGGATAGGATACAGGATAGGATAGAGGATAGGATAGAGGATAGGATAGGATAGAGGATATGATAGAGGATAGGATAGACGATTGGACAGGATAGAGGATATTATAGGATAGAGGATATGATACGATAGCGGATAGGATATAATGGAGTATACGATAGTAATGAGGATAGGATAGCGTTGAGGATAGGATAGGATAGAGGATAGGATAGGATAGAGGATAGGATAGGATAGAGGATAGGTTAGGATAGAGGATAGGATAGGATAGAGGATAGGATAGGATAGAGGATAGGATAGGATAGAGGATAGGATAGGATAGAGGATAGGATAGGATAGAGGATAGGATAGAGGATAGGATAGAGGATTGGATAGGATAGAGGATATGATAGGATAGCGGATAGGATATAATGGAGTATAGGATAGGTATGAGGATAGGATAGGGTTCAGGATAGGATAGGATAGAGGATAGGATAGGATAGAGGATAGGTTAGGATAGAGGATAGGATAGGATAGAGGATAGGATAGGATAGAGGATAGGATAGGATAGAGGATAGGATAGAATAGAGGATAGGATAGGATAGAGGATAGGATAGGATAGAGGATAGGATAGGATAGAGGATGGGATAGGATAGAGGATAGGATATAATGGAGTATAGGATAGGAATGAGGATAGGATAGGGTTGAGGATAGGATAGGATAGAGGTTAGGATAGTGTAGAGAATAGGATAGGATAGAGGATAGGATAGGATAGAGGATAGGATAGGATAGAGGATAGGATAGGATAGAGGATAGGATAGGATAGAGGATAGGATAGGATAGAGGATAGGATAGGATAGAGGATAGGATAGGATAGAGGATAGGATAGGATAGAGGATAGGGTAGGATAGAGGATAGGATAGGATAGAGGATAGGATAGGATAGAGGATAGGATAGGATAGAGGATAGGATAGGATAGAGGATAGGATAGGATAGAGGATAGGATAGGATAGAGGATAGGATAGGATAGAGGATAGGATAGGATAGAGGATAGGATAGGATAGAGGATAGGATAGGATAGAGGATAGGATATGATAGAGGATAGGATAGGATAGAGGATAGGATAGGATAGAGGATAGGATAGGATAGAGGATAGGATAGGATAGAGGATAGGATAGGATAGAGGATAGGATAGAGGATAGGATAGAGGATAGGATAGGATAGAGGATATGATAGAGGATAGGATAGACGATTGGACAGGATAGAGGATATTATAGGATAGAGGATATGATACGATAGCGGATAGGATATAATGGAGTATACGATAGGAATGAGGATAGGATAGCGTTGAGGATAGGATAGGATAGAGGATAGGATAGGATAGAGGATAGGATAGGATAGAGGATAGGTTAGGATAGAGGATAGGATAGGATAGAGGATAGGATAGGATAGAGGATAGGATAGGATAGAGGATAGGATAGGATAGAGGATAGGATAGGATAGAGGATAGGATAGAGGATAGGATAGAGGATTGGATAGGATAGAGGATATGATAGGATAGCGGATAGGATATAATGGAGTATAGGATAGGAATGAGGATAGGATAGGGTTCAGGATAGGATAGGATAGAGGATAGGATAGGATAGAGGATAGGTTAGGATAGAGGACAGGATAGGATAGAGGATAGGATAGGATAGAGGATAGGATAGGATAGAGGATAGGATAGAATAGAGGATAGGATAGGATAGAGGATAGGATAGGATAGAGGATAGGATAGGATAGGGGATGGGATAGGATAGAGGATAGGATATAATGGAGTATAGGATAGGAATGAGGATAGGATAGGGTTGAGGATAGGATAGGATAGAGGTTAGGATAGTGTAGAGAATAGGATAGGATAGAGGATAGGATAGGATAGAGGATAGGATAGGATAGAGGATAGGATAGGATAGAGGATAGGATAGGATAGAGGATAGGATAGGATAGAGGATAGGATAGGATAGAGGATAGGATAGGATAGAGGATAGGATAGGATAGAGGATAGGATAGGATAGAGGATAGGATAGGATAGAGGATAGGATAGGATAGAGGATAGGATAGGATAGATGATAGGATAGGATAGAGGATAGGATAGGATAGAGGATAGGATAGGATAGAGGATAGGATAGGATAGAGGATAGGATAGGATAGAGGATAGGATAGGATAGAGGATAGGATAGGATAGAGGATAGGATAGGATAGAGGATAGGATAGGATAGAGGATAGGATAGGATAGAGGATAGGATAGGATTGAGGATAGGATAGGATAGAGGATAGGATAGGATAGAGGATAGGATAGAGGATTGGTTAGTATAAAGGATAGGAGAGGATAGAGGATAGGACAGGATAGAGGATAGGATAGAGGATAGGATAGGATAGAGGATATGATAGAGGATAAGATAGAGGATTGGATAGGATAGAGGATATTATAGGATAGAGGATATGATACGATAGCTGATAGCATATAATGGAGTATAGGATAGTAATGAGGATAGGATAGCGTTGAGGATAGGATAGGATAGAGGATAGGATAGGATAGAGGATAGGTTAGGATAGAGGATAGGATAGGATAGAGCATAGGATAGGATAGAGGATAGGATAGGATAGAGGATAGGATAGGATAGAGGATAGGATAGGATAGAGGATAGGATAGGATAGAGGATAGGATAGAGGATTGGATAGGATAGAGGATAGGATAGGATAGAGGATACGATAGGGGATTGGATAGGATAGAGGATAGGAGACGATGGAGGATAGGATAGGATAGAGGATAGGATAGGATAGACGATTGGATAAGATAGAGGATACGTTAGGATAGAGGATAGGATAGGATAGGATAGAGGATAGGATAGCGTTGAGGATAGGATAGGATAGAGGATAGGATAGGATAGAGGATAGGTTAGGATAGAGGATAGGATAGGATAGAGGATACGATAGGATAGAGGATAGGATAGGATAGAGGATAGGATAGGATAGAGGATAGGATAGAGGATAGGATAGGATAGAGGATAGGATAGGATAGAGGATAGGATAGAGGATAGGATAGAGGATAGGATAGGATAGAGGATAGGATAGGGATAGAGGATAGGATAGAGGATAGTATAGGATAGAGGATATGATAGAGGATAAGATAGAGGATTGGATAGGATAGAGGATATTATAGGATAGAGGATATGATACGATAGCTGATAGGATATAATGGAGTATAGGATAGTAATGAGGATAGGATAGCGTTGAGGATAGGATAGGATAGAGGATAGGATAGGATAGAGGATAGGTTAGGATAGAGGATAGGATAAGATAGAGGATAGGATAGGATAGAGAATAGGATAGGATAGAGGATAGGATAGGATAGAGGATAGGATCGGATAGTGGATAGGATAGGATAGAGGATAGCATAGGATAGAGGATAGGATAGGATAGAGGATAGGATAGGGGATTGGATAGGACAGAGGATATGATAGGATAGAAGATAGGATAGGATAGAGGATATGATAGGATAGAAGATAGGATAGGATAGAGGATAGGAGAGCATTGAGGATAGAATAGGATAGTGGATAGGATAGGATAGAACAGACTATAGAGGATAGGATAGAGAATAGGATAGGTTAGATGGTAGTATGGGATAGAGGATAGGATAGGATAGAGGATAGGATCGGATAGAGGATAGGATAGGGGATTGGGTAGTATAGGGGATAGGATAGGATAAAGGATAGGATAGGGTAGTGGATAGGATAGAGACTAGGATAGGATAGAGGATAGGATCGGATAGAGGATAGGATAGGGGATTGGATAGGATAGAGGATAGGATCGGATAGAGGATAGGATAGGGGATTGGATAGGATAGAGGATAGGATAGGACACAGGATAGGATAGGATAGAGGATAGGATAGAGAATAGGACAGGATAGAGGATAGGATAGGATAGAGGATAGGATCGGATAGAGGATAGGAAAGGGGATTGGATAGTATAGAGGATAGGATAGGATAGAGGATAGGATAGGATAGAGGATCGGATAGGATAGAGGATAGGATAGGGTAGAGGATAAGATAGAGAATAGGATAGGATAGAGGATAGGATAGGATAGAGGATAGGATCGGATAGAGGATAGGATAGGATAGAGGATAGCATAGGATAGAGGATAGGATAGGATAGAGGATAGGATAGGGGATTGGATAGGACAGAGGATATGATAGGATAGAAGATAGGATAGGATAGAGGATAGGACAGGATAGAGAATCGTATAGGATATATGATATTATAGGATAGAGGATAGGATAGGATAGAGGATAGGATGGGACAGAGGATAGGATACAGGATTGGATAGGGTAGAGGATAGGATAGGATAGAGGATATTATAGGATAGAGGATTGGATAGGATGGAGGATACGATATTATAGAGGATAGGATAGGATAGAGGATAGGATCGGATAGAGGATAGGATAGGATAGCGGATAGGATAGGACGGAGTATAGGATAGGGGATTGGATAGGATAGACGATAGGATAGGATTGAGGATAGGATAGGTTAGTGGATAGAATAGGATAGTGGATAGGATAGGATAGAACAGACGATAGAGGATAGGATAGAGAATAGGATAGGTTAGATGATGGTATAGGATATAGGATAGGATAGGATAGAGGATAGGATAGGATAGAGGATAGGATAGGATAGAGGATAGGATCGGATAGAGGAAAGGATAGGATAGAGGATAGTATAGGATAGATGTTATTATAGGATAGAGGATAGGATAGGATAGAGGATAGGATCGGATAGAGGATAGGATAGGTGATTGCATAGGATAGAGGATAGGATAGGATTGAGGATAGGATGGGATAGAGGATAGGATACGATAGAGGATAGTATAGGATAGAGGATAGGATAGGATAGAGAATAGTATGGGCTAGATGATATTATAGGATAGAGGATAGGATCGTATAGAGAATAGGATAGGTGATTGGATAGGATAGAGGATAGGATAGGGTTGATGATAGGATAGAGAATAGGATAGGACGGAGGATAGGATAGAGGAGAGGATAGAGGATAGGATAGAGGATAGGATAGAAGATTGGATAGGATAGAGGATAGGATAGGATAGCGGATAGGGTAGGATGGAGTATAGGATAGTATTGAGGATAGGATAGTGTTGAGTTCTAGGATAGGATAGAGGATAGGATAGAGGATATGATAGAGGATTGGATAGGATAGAGGCTATAATCGGATAGAATATAGGATAGGGGATTGGGTAGTATTGAGGATAGGATAGTATAGAGGATAGGATAGGGTAGAGGATAGGATAGAGAATAGTATAGGATAGAGGATAGGATAGGATAGGATAGAGGATATGAGAGGATTGAGGATAGGATAGGATAGTGGATAGGATAGGATAGAGGATTGGATAGGGGATTGGATAGGATAGAGGATAGGATCGGATAGAGGATAGGATAGGGGATTGGATAGGATAGAGGATACGATAGGATAGAGGAATTTATAGGATAGAGGATAGGATAGGATAGAGGATAGGATCGGATAGAGGATATTATAGGGGATTGGATAGGATAGAGGATACGATAGGATAGAGGAAATTATAGGATAGAGGATAGGATAGGATAGAGGATAGGATCGGATAGTGGATAGAATAGGGGATTGGGTAGCTTAGAGGATAGGATAGGATAGAGGATAGGATAGGGTAGAGGATAGGACAGGATAGAGAATCGTATAGGATATATGATATTATAGGATAGAGGATAGGATAGGATAGAGGATAGGATGGGACAGAGGATAGGATAGAGGATTGGATAGGGTAGAGGATAGGATAGGATAGAGGATAGGATCGGATAGAGGATAGGATAGGGGATTGGATAGGATTGAGGATAGGATAGGATAGCGGATAGGGTAGGATAGAGTATAGGATAGGATTGAGGATAGGAAAGGGTTGAGTTCTAGGATAGGATAGAGTATAGGATAGAGGATAGGATAGAGGATTGGATAGGATAGAGGATATTATAGGATAGTGGATAGGATCGGATAGAGGATAGGATAGGGGATTGGGTAGTATAGAGGATAGGATAGGATAAAGGATAGGATAGGGTAGAGGATAGGATAGAGACTAGGATAGGATAGAGGATAGGATAGGATAGCGGATAGGGTAGGATAGAGTATAGGATAGGATAGAGGATAGGATAGGATAGAGGATAGGATAGGATAGAGGATAGGATAGGATAGAGGATAGGATAGGATAGAGGATAGGATAGGGTAGAGGATAGGATCGGATAGAGGATAGGATAGGTGATTGGATAGGATAGAGGATAGGAGACGATAGAGGATGGTATAGGATAGAGGATAAGATAGGATAGAGAATAGGATAGGATAGAGGATAGGATAGGATAGAGGATAGGATCGGATAGAGGATAGGATAGGATAGAGGATAGGATAGGATAGAGGATAGGATAGGATAGAGGATAGGATAGGGGATTGGATAGGATAGAGGATATGATAGGATAGAGGATAGGATAGGGTTGATGATAGGATAGAGAATAGGATAGAACGGAGGATAGGATAGAGGAGAGGATGGAGGATAGGATAGAGGATAGGATAGAAGATTGGATAGGATAGAGGATAGGATAGGATAGCGGATAGGGTAGGATGGAGTATAGGATAGTATTGAGGATAGGATAGTGTTGAGTTCTAGGATAGGATAGAGTATAGGATAGAGGATAGGATAGAGGATTGGATAGGATAAACGATATTATAGGATAGAGGATAGGATCGGATAGAGGATAGGATAGGGGATTGGGTAGTATAGAGGATAGGATAGGATAAAGGATAGGATAGGGTAGAGGATAGGATAGAGACTAGGATAGGATAGAGGATAGGATCGGATAGAGGGTAGGATAGAGGATAGGATAGGATAGAGGATAGGATAGGATAGAGGATAGGATAGGATAGAGGATAGGATAGGATAGAGGATAGGATAGGATAGAGGATAGGATAGGATAGAGGATAGGATAGGGTAGAGGGTAGGATAGGATGGGATAGAGGATAGGATAGGGTAGAGAATAGGATAGGATTGAGGATAGTATAGGATAGAGGATAAGATAGGATAGAGAATCGTATAGGATAGATGATAATATAGGATAGAGGATAGGATAGGATACAGGATAGGATCGGATAGAGGATAGGATCGGATAGAGGATAGGATAGAGGATACGATAGAGGATAGGATAGAGGATAGGATAGAAGATTGGATAGGATAGAGGATACGATAGGATAGACGATAAGATAGGGTAGAGGATAGGATAGAGGATAGGATAGGATAGAGCAGACCATAGAGGATATGATAGGATACAGGATAGGATAGGATAGCGGATAGGATAGGACGGAGGATAGGATAGGGGATTCAATAGGATAGAGGATAGGATAGGATAGAGGATAGGATAGGATAGCGGATAGTATAAAATGGAGTATAGGATAGGGTAGATTATAGGATACAGAATAGGATAGGATAGTATAGAGGATAGTATTCGATAGCTGATATTATAGGATAGAGGATAGGATAGGGTAGAAGATAGGATAGAGAATAGGATAGGATAGAGGATAGGATAGGGTAGAAGATAGGATAGAGAATAGGATAGGACAGAGGATAGGATAGGATAGAGGATAGGATCGGATAGTGGATAGGATACGATAGAGGATAGGATAGAGGATAGGATAGAGGATTGGATAGGATAGAGGATATTATAGGCTAGAGGATAGGATAGGATACAAGATACGATAGGATAGAGGATAGGTGAGGATTGAGGATAGGATAGGATAGATGACATTATAGGATACAAGATAGGATAGGATGGAGGATAGGATAGGGTAGAGTATAGGATACAGAATAGGATAGGATAGAGGATAGGATAGGGTAAGGGATAGAATTGGATAGAGGATAGGATACGATAGAGGATAGGATAGGATAGAGAATAGTATAGGATAGATGATATTATAGGATAGAGGATAGGATAGGGTAGAGGAAAGGATCGGATAGAGGATAGGATAGGTGATTGGATAGGATAGAGGATAGGAGACGATAGAGGATGGTATAGGATAGAGGATAAGATAGGATAGAGAATAGGATAGGATAGAGGATAGGATAGGATAGAGGATAGGATCGGATAGAGGATAGGATAGGATAGAGGATAGGATAGGATAGAGGATAGGATAGGATAGAGGATAGGATAGGGGATTGGATAGGATAGAGGATATGATAGGATAGAGGATAGGATCGGATAGAGGATAGGATAGGGGATTGGATAGAATAGAGGATAGGATAGGACACAGGATAGGATAGGATAGAGGATATGATAGAGGATTGGATAGGATAGAGGATACGATATTATAGAGGATAGGATAGGATAGAGGATATAATAGGGGATTGGATAGGATGGAGGATAGGATAGGACACAGGATAGGATAGGATAGAGGATAGGATAGAGAATAGGACAGGATAGAGGATAGGATAGGATAGAGGATAGGATCGGATAGAGGATAGGATAGGGGATTGGATAGTATAGAGGATAGGATAGGATAGAGGATAGGATAGGATAGAGGATCGGATAGGATAGAGGATAGGATAGGATAGAGGATAGGATAGGATAGTGGATAGGGTAGGATAGAGGATAGGATAGGGTTGAGGATAGGATAGGATTGAGGATAGGATAGGATAGTGGATAGGATAGGGGATTGGATAGGATAGAGGATAGGATAGGATAGGATAGAGAATAGTATAGGATAGATGATACTATAGGATAGAGGATAGGATAGGATAAAGGATAGGATCGGATAGAGGATAGGATAGGGGATTGGATAGGATAGAGGATAGGATAGGCTAGATGATAAGATAGAGAATAGGACAGGATAGAGGATAGGATAGGATAGAGGATAGGATCGGATAGAGGATAGGATAGGGGATTGGATAGTATAGAGGATAGGATAGGATAGAGGATAGGATAGGATAGAGGATCGGATAGGATGGAGGATAGGATAGGATAGAGGATAGGTTAGGATAAAGGATAGGATAGGGGATTGGATAGTATAGAGGATAGAAAAGGATAAATGATCGGATAGAATAGAGGATAGGATAGGATATAGGATAGGATTGGATAGAGGATAGGATAGGATAGAGGATAGGATCGGATAGAGGATAGGATAGGGGATTGGATAGTATAGAGGATAGGATAGGATAGGGGATAGGATAGGATAGAGGATCGGATAGGATAGAGGATAGGATAGGGTTGAGGATAGGATAGGATTGAGGATAGGATAGGATAGTGGATAGGATAGGGGATTGGATAGGATAGAGGATAGGATAGGATAGGATAGAGAATAGTATAGGATATATGATATTATAGGATAGAGGATAGGAGAGGATAAAGGATAGGATCGGATACAGGATAGGATAGGGGATTGGATAGGATAGAGGATAGGATAGGATAGAGGATAGGATAGGGTAGATGATAGGATAGAGAATAGGATAGGATAGAGGATAGGATAGGATAGAGGATAGGATGGGATAGAGGATAGGATACGATAGAGGATAGTATAGGATAGAGGATAGGATAGGATAGAGAATAGTATGGGATAGATGATATTATAGGATAGAGGATAGGATCGTATAGAGGATAGGATAGAGGATAGGATAGTGTAGAGGATAGGATAGAGAATAGGATAGGATAGAGGATAGGATAGGATAGAGGATAGGATCGGATAGAGGATAGGATCGTATAGAGGATAGGATAGGTGATTGGATAGGATAGAGGATAGGATAGGGTAGAGGATAGGATAGAGGATAGGATAGGATAGAGGATAGGATCGGATAGAGGATAGGATAGGATAGAGGATAGGATAGGATAGAGGATAGGATAGGATAGAGGATAGGATAGGGTAGATGATAGGATAGAGAATAGGATAGGATAGAGGATAGGAAAGGATAGAGGATAGGATGGGATAGAGGATAGGATACGATAGAGGATAGTATAGGATAGAGGATAGGATAGGATAGAGAATAGTATATATTATAGGATAGAGGATAGGATCGTATAGAGGATAGGATAGGTGATTGGATAGGATAGAGGATAGGATAGGGTAGAGGGTAGGATAGATAATAGGACAGGATAGAGGATAGGATAGGATAGAGGATAGGATCGGATAGAGGATAGGATAGGGGATTGAATAGGGTAGAGGATAGGATAGGATAGAGGATATTATAGGATAGAGGATTGGATAGGATAGTGGATAGGATAGGAGATTGGATAGGATAGAGGATAGGATAGGATAGGATAGAGAATAGTATAGGATATATGATATTATAGGATAGAGGATAGGAGAGGATAAAGGACAGGATCGGATACAGGATAGGATAGGGGATTGGATAGGATAGAGGATAGGATAGGATAGAGGATAGGATAGGGTAGATGATAGGATAGAGAATAGGATAGGATAGAGGATAGGATAGGATAGAGGATAGGATCGGATAGAGGATAGGATCGTATAGAGGATAGGATAGGTGATTGGATAGGATAGAGGATAGGATAGGGTAGAGGATAGGATAGAGAATAGGATAGGATAGAGGATAGGATAGGATAGAGGATAGGATCGGATAGAGGATAGGATAGGATAGAGGATAGGATAGGATAGAGGATAGGATAGGATAGAGGATAGGATAGGGTAGAGGATAAGATAGAGAATAGGATAGGATAGAGGATAGGATAGGATAGAGGATAGGATCGGATAGAGGATAGGATAGGATAGAGGATAGGATAGGATAGAGGATAGGATAGGGGATTGGATAGGATAGAGGATACGATAGGATAGAAGATAGGATAGGATAGAGGATATGATAGGATAGAAGATAGTATAGGATAGAGGATAGGAGAGCATTGAGGAAAGACTAGGATAGTGGATAGGATAGGATAGAACAGACTATAGAGGATAGGATAGAGAATAGGATAGGATAGAGGATAGGATAGGATAGACTATAGGATAGGATAGAGGATAGGATAGGATAGAGGATAGGATAGGGGATTGGATAGGATAGAGGATATGATAGGATAGAAGATAGGACAGGGTAGAGAATAGGATAGGATAGGATAGAGGATAGGATAGGGTAGAGGATAGGATAGGATTGAGGATAGGATAGGATAGAGGATAGGATCGGATAGAGGATAGGATAGAGGATAGGATCGGATAGAGGATAGGATAGGGGATTGGATAGGGTAGAGGATAGGCTAGGATAGAGGATATTATAGGATAGAGGATAGTATAGGATAGAGGATAGGATCGGATAGAGGATAGGATACGATAGAGGATAGTATAGGATAGAGGTTAGGATAGGATAGAGAATAGTATAGGATAGATGATATTATAGGATAGTGGATAGGATAGGGTAGAGGATAGGATAGGGTAGAGGATAGGATAGAGAATAGGATAGCATAGAGGATAGGATAGGATAGAGGATAGGATAGGATAGAGGATAGGATAGGATAGAGGATAGGATAGGGGATTGGATAGGATAGAGAATAGTATGGGATAGATGATATTATAGGATAGAGGATAGGATCGTATAGAGGATAGGATAGGTGATTGGATAGGATAGAGGATAGGATAGGGTAGAGGATAGGATAGGATAGAGGATAGGATAGGATAGAGAATAGGATAGGTTAGAGGATAGGATAGGATAGAGGATAGGATCGGATAGAGGATAGGATAGGATAGAGGATAGGATAGGATAGAGGATAGGATAGGATAGACGATAGGATACGATAGAGGATAGTATAGGATAGAGGATAGGATAGGATAGAGGATAGGATAGGATAGAGGATAGGATAGGGGATTGGATAGGATAGAGGATATGATAGGATAGAGGATAGGATCGGATAGAGGATAGGATAGGGGATTGGATAGAATAGAGGATAGGATAGGACACAGGATAGGATAGGATAGAGGATATGATAGAGGATTGGATAGGATAGAGGATACGATATTATAGAGGATAGGATAGGATAGAGGATAGGATGGGATAGAGGATAGGATACGATAGAGGATAGTATAGGATAGAGGATAGGATAGGATAGAGAATAGTATGGGATAGATGATATTATAGGATGGAGGATAGGATCGTATAAGGGATAGGATAGGTGATTGGATAGGATAGAGGATAGGATAGGGTAGAGGATAGGATAGGGTAGAGGATAGGATAGAGAATAGGATAGGATAGAGGATAGGATAGGATAGATGATAGGATCGGATAGAGGATAGGATAGGATAGAGGATAGGATAGGGGATTGGATAGGATAGAGGATATGATAGGATAGAAGATAGGATAGGATAGAGGATATGATAGGATAGAAGATAGGATAGGATAGAGGATAGGAGAGCATTGAGGATAGACTAGGATAGTGGATAGGATAGGATAGAACAGACTATAGAGGATAGGATAGAGAATAGGATAGGATAGAGGATAGGATAGGATAGACTATAGGATAGGATAGAGGATAGGATAGGATAGAGGATAGGATAGGGGATTGGATAGGATAGAGGATATGATAGGATAGAAGATAGGACAGGGTAGAGGATAGGATAGGATAGGATAGAGGATAGGATAGGGTAGAGGATAGGATAGGATTGAGGATAGGATAGGATAGAGGATAGGATCGGATATAGGATAGGATAGGGGATTGGATAGGGTAGAGGATAGGCTAGGATAGAGGATATTATAGGACAGAGGATTGGATAGGATAGAGTATAGGATAGGATAGAGGATCGGGTAGGATAGAGGATAGTATAGGATAGAGGATAGTATAGGATAGAGGATAGGATAGGGTTGAGGATAGGATAGGATTGAGGATAGGATAGGATAGTGGATAGGATAGGGGATTGGATAGGATAGAGTATAGGATAGGATAGGATAGAGAATAGTATAGGATATATGTTATTATAGGATAGAGGATAGGAGAGGATAAAGGATAGGATCGGATACAGGATAGGATAGGGGATTGGATAGGATAGAGGATAGGATAGGATAGAGGATAGGATAGGGTAGATGATAGGATAGAGAATAGGATAGGATACAGGATAGGATAGGATAGAGGATAGTATAGGATAGAGGATAGGATAGGATAGAGAATAGTATGGGATAGATGATATTATAGGATAGAGGATAGGATCGTATAGAGGATAGGATAGGTGATTGGATAGGATAGAGGATAGGATAGGGTAGAGGATAGGATAGAGAATAGGACAGGATAGAGGATAGGATAGGATAGAGGATAGGATCGGATAGAGGATAGGATAGGGGATTGGATAGTATAGAGGATAGGATAGGATAGAGGATAGGATAGGATAGAGGATCGGATAGGATAGAGGATAGGATAGGATAGAGGATAGGTTAGGATAAAGGATAGGATAGGGGATTGGATAGTATAGAGGATATGATAGGATAGAAGATAGGACAGGGTAGAGAATAGGATAGGATAGGATAGAGGATAGGATAGGGTAGAGGATAGGATAGGATTGAGGATAGGATAGGATAGAGGATAGGATCGGATAGAGGATAGGATAGAGGATAGGATCGGATAGAGGATAGGATAGGGGATTGGATAGGGTAGAGGATAGGCTAGGATAGAGGATATTATAGGATAGAGGATAGTATAGGATAGAGGATAGGATCGGATAGAGGATAGGATACGATAGAGGATAGTATAGGATAGAGGTTAGGATAGGATAGAGAATAGTATAGGATAGATGATATTATAGGATAGTGGATAGGATAGGGTAGAGGATAGGATAGGGTAGAGGATAGGATAGAGAATAGGATAGCATAGAGGATAGGATAGGATAGAGGATAGGATAGGATAGAGGATAGGATAGGATAGAGGATAGGATAGGGGATTGGATAGGATAGAGAATAGTATGGGATAGATGATATTATAGGATAGAGGATAGGATCGTATAGAGGATAGGATAGGTGATTGGATAGGATAGAGGATAGGATAGGGTAGAGGATAGGATAGGATAGAGGATAGGATAGGATAGAGAATAGGATAGGTTAGAGGATAGGATAGGATAGAGGATAGGATCGGATAGAGGATAGGATAGGATAGAGGATAGGATAGGATAGAGGATAGGATAGGATAGACGATAGGATACGATAGAGGATAGTATAGGATAGAGGATAGGATAGGATAGAGGATAGGATAGGATAGAGGATAGGATAGGGGATTGGATAGGATAGAGGATATGATAGGATAGAGGATAGGATCGGATAGAGGATAGGATAGGGGATTGGATAGAATAGAGGATAGGATAGGACACAGGATAGGATAGGATAGAGGATATGATAGAGGATTGGATAGGATAGAGGATACGATATTATAGAGGATAGGATAGGATAGAGGATAGGATGGGATAGAGGATAGGATACGATAGAGGATAGTATAGGATAGAGGATAGGATAGGATAGAGAATAGTATGGGATAGATGATATTATAGGATGGAGGATAGGATCGTATAAGGGATAGGATAGGTGATTGGATAGGATAGAGGATAGGATAGGGTAGAGGATAGGATAGGGTAGAGGATAGGATAGAGAATAGGATAGGATAGAGGATAGGATAGGATAGATGATAGGATCGGATAGAGGATAGGATAGGATAGAGGATAGGATAGGGGATTGGATAGGATAGAGGATATGATAGGATAGAAGATAGGATAGGATAGAGGATATGATAGGATAGAAGATAGGATAGGATAGAGGATAGGAGAGCATTGAGGATAGACTAGGATAGTGGATAGGATAGGATAGAACAGACTATAGAGGATAGGATAGAGAATAGGATAGGATAGAGGATAGGATAGGATAGACTATAGGATAGGATAGAGGATAGGATAGGATAGAGGATAGGATAGGGGATTGGATAGGATAGAGGATATGATAGGATAGAAGATAGGACAGGGTAGAGGATAGGATAGGATAGGATAGAGGATAGGATAGGGTAGAGGATAGGATAGGATTGAGGATAGGATAGGATAGAGGATAGGATCGGATATAGGATAGGATAGGGGATTGGATAGGGTAGAGGATAGGCTAGGATAGAGGATATTATAGGACAGAGGATTGGATAGGATAGAGTATAGGATAGGATAGAGGATCGGGTAGGATAGAGGATAGTATAGGATAGAGGATAGTATAGGATAGAGGATAGGATAGGGTTGAGGATAGGATAGGATTGAGGATAGGATAGGATAGTGGATAGGATAGGGGATTGGATAGGATAGAGTATAGGATAGGATAGGATAGAGAATAGTATAGGATATATGTTATTATAGGATAGAGGATAGGAGAGGATAAAGGATAGGATCGGATACAGGATAGGATAGGGGATTGGATAGGATAGAGGATAGGATAGGATAGACGATAGGATAGGGTAGATGATAGGATAGAGAATAGGATAGGATACAGGATAGGATAGGATAGAGGATAGTATAGGATAGAGGATAGGATAGGATAGAGAATAGTATGGGATAGATGATATTATAGGATAGAGGATAGGATCGTATAGAGGATAGGATAGGTGATTGGATAGGATAGAGGATAGGATAGGGTAGAGGATAGGATAGAGAATAGGACAGGATAGAGGATAGGATAGGATAGAGGATAGGATCGGATAGAGGATAGGATAGGGGATTGGATAGTATAGAGGATAGGATAGGATAGAGGATAGGATAGGATAGAGGATCGGATAGGATAGAGGATAGGATAGGATAGAGGATAGGTTAGGATAAAGGATAGGATAGGGGATTGGATAGTATAGAGGATAGAAAACGATAAATAATCGGATAGAATAGAGGATAGGATAGGATAGAGGATAGGATAGGGGATTGGATAGGATAGAGGATATGATACGATAGAGGATAGGATAGGGTAGAGGATAGGATAGTATAGAGGATAGGATAGGGTAGATGATAGGATAGAGAATAGGATAGGATAGAGGATAGGATAGGATACAGGATAGGATGGGATAGAGGATAGGATACGATAGAGGATAGTATAGGATAGAGGATAGGATAGGATAGAGAATAGTATGGGATAGATGTTATTATAGGATAGAGGATAGGATCGTATAGAGGATAGGATAGGTGATTGGATAGGATAGAGGATAGGATAGGGTAGAGGATAGGATAGAGAATAGGATAGGATAGAGGATAGGATAGGATAGAGGATAGGATCGGATAGAGGATAGGATAGGATAGAGGATAGGATAGGATAGAGGATAGGATAGGATAGACTATAGGATAGGATAGAGGATAGGATAGGATAGAGGATAGGATAGGGGATTGGATAGGATAGAGGATATGATAGGATAGAAGATAGGACAGGGTAGAGGATAGGATAGGATAGGATAGAGGATCGGATAGGATAGA
Source organism: Halictus rubicundus (assembly GCF_050948215.1). Lineage (NCBI taxonomy): Eukaryota > Metazoa > Arthropoda > Insecta > Hymenoptera > Halictidae > Halictus > Halictus rubicundus. The sequence continues at coordinate 42,411 of NW_027489451.1, forward strand.
GGATAGGATAGGATAGAGGATAGGATAGGATAGAGGATAGGATCGGATAGAGGATAGGATAGAGGATAGGATCGGATAGAGGATAGGATAGGGGATTGGATAGGGTAGAGGATAGGCTAGGATAGAGGATATTATAGGATAGAGGATTGGATAGGATAGAGTATAGGATAGGATAGAGGATCGGATAGGATAGAGGATAGTATAGGATAGAGGACAGTATAGGATAGAGGATAGGATAGGGTTGAGGATAGGATAGGATTGAGGATAGGATAGGATAGTGGATAGGATACGGGATTGGATAGTATAGAGGATAGGATAGGATAGAGGATAGGATAGGATAGAGGATCGGATAGGATAGAGGATAGGATAGGATAGAGGATAGGATAGGATAGTGGATAGGATAGGATAGAGGATAGGATTGGGTTGAGGATAGGATAGGATTGAGGATAGGATAGGATAGTGGATAGGATAGGGGATTGGATAGGATAGAGGATAGGATAGGATAGGATAGAGTATAGTATAGGATAGATGTTACTATAGGATAGAGGAT
>NW_027489452.1:0-17500 GCF_050948215.1 Halictus rubicundus
AACTTTTTCCCTATCGGTCCTAGACGATTTTCGACGTGATATCACTGTAATATAGACGGTTTCTAACAATATATATCATAACACCAAACTCGGCTACAATTATTATTTATCGAGTTATTAGCAAATAATGGACGGATGTGCTACTCCGTCGACAAAACTCTGGAAATTTTTCTAAGTCCCACCGCTAAGAGGAAACTTTTTCCGTATCGGTCCTAGGACGATTTTCGACGTGATATCACTGTAATATAGACGGTTTCTAACAATATATATCATAACACCAAACTCGCTACAATTATTATTTATCGAGTTATTAGCAAATAATGGACGGATGTGCTACTCCGTCGGACGTTCGACGAAAATTTTTCTAAGTCCCACCGCCAAGAGGAAACTTTTTCCGTATCGGTCCTAGACGATTTTCGACGTGATATCACTGTAATATAGACGGTTTCTAACAATATATATCATAACACCAAACTCGCTACAATTATTATTTATCGAGTTATTAGCAAATAATGGACGGATGTGCTACTCCGTCGGACGTTCGACGAAAATTTTTCTAAGTCCCACCGCCAAGAGGAAACTTTTTCCCTATCGGTCCTAGACGATTTTCGACGTGATATCACTGTAATATAGACGGTTTCTAACAATATATATCATAACACCAAACTCGCTACAATTATTATTTATCGAGTTATTAGCAAATAATGGACGGATGTGCTACTCCGTCGACAAAACTCTGGAAATTTTTCTAAGTCCCACCGCCAAGAGGAAACTTTTTCCTATCGGTCCTAGACGATTTTCGACGTGATATCACTGTAATATAGACGGTTTCTAACAATATATATCATAACACCAAACTCGCTACAATTATTATTTATCGAGTTATTAGCAAATAATGGACGGATGTGCTACTCCGTCGACAAAACTCTGGAAATTTTTCTAAGTCCCACCGCCAAGAGGAAACTTTTTCCGTATCGGTCCTAGACGATTTTCGACGTGATATCACTGTAATATAGACGGTTTCTAACAATATATATCATAACACCAAACTCGCTACAATTATTATTTATCGAGTTATTAGCAAATAATGGACGGATGTGCTACTCCGTCGACAAAACTCTGGAAATTTTTCTAAGTCCCACCGCCAAGAGGAAACTTTTTCCCTATCGGTCCTAGACGATTTTCGACGTGATATCACTGTAATATAGACGGTTTCTAACAATATATATCATAACACCAAACTCGCTACAATTATTATTTATCGAGTTATTAGCAAATAATGGACGGATGTGCTACTCCGTCGACAAACTCTGGAAATTTTTCTAAGTCCCACCGCTAAGAGGAAACTTTTTCCGTATCGGTCCTAGACGATTTTCGACGTGATATCACTGTAATATAGACGGTTTCTAACAATATATATCATAACACCAAACTCGCTACAATTATTATTTATCGAGTTATTAGCAAATAATGGACGGATGTGCTACTCCGTCGACAAAACTCTGGAAATTTTTCTAAGTCCCACCGCCAAGAGGAAACTTTTTCCTATCGGTCCTAGACGATTTTCGACGTGATATCACTGTAATATAGACGGTTTCTAACAATATATATCATAACACCAAACTCGCTACAATTATTATTTATCGAGTTATTAGCAAATAATGGACGGATGTGCTACTCCGTCGGACGTTCGACGAAAATTTTTCTAAGTCCCACCGCCAAGAGGAAACTTTTTCCCTATCGGTCCTAGACGATTTTCGACGTGATATCACTGTAATATAGACGGTTTCTAACAATATATATCATAACACCAAACTCGCTACAATTATTATTTATCGAGTTATTAGCAAATAATGGACGGATGTGCTACTCCGTCGGACGTTCGACGAAAATTTTTCTAAGTCCCACCGCCAAGAGGAAACTTTTTCCGTATCGGTCCTAGACGATTTTCGACGTGATATCACTGTAATATAGACGGTTTCTAACAATATATATCATAACACCAAACTCGCTACAATTATTATTTATCGAGTTATTAGCAAATAATGGACGGATGTGCTACTCCGTCGACGTTCGACGAAAATTTTTCTAAGTCCCACCGCTAAGAGGAAACTTTTTCCGTATCGGTCCTAGACGATTTTCGACGTGATATCACTGTAATATAGACGGTTTCTAACAATATGTATCATAACACCAAACTCGCTACAATTATTATTTATCGAGTTATTAGCAAATAATGGACGGATGTGCTACTCCGTCGACAAAACTCTGGAAATTTTTCTAAGTCCCACCGCTAAGAGGAAACTTTTTCCGTATCGGTCCTAGACGATTTTCGACGTGATATCACTGTAATATAGACGGTTTCTAACAATATATATCATAACACCAAACTCGCTTACAATTATTATTTATCGAGTTATTAGCAAATAATGGACGGATGTGCTACTCCGTCGGACGTTCGACGAAAATTTTTCTAAGTCCCACCGCTAAGAGGAAACTTTTTCCGTATCGGTCCTAGACGATTTTCGACGTGATATCACTGTAATATAGACGGTTTCTAACAATATGTATCATAACACCAAACTCGCTACAATTATTATTTATCGAGTTATTAGCAAATAATGGACGGATGTGCTACTCCGTCGACAAAACTCTGGAAATTTTTCTAAGTCCCACCGCCAAGAGGAAACTTTTTCCCTATCGGTCCTAGACGATTTTCGACGTGATATCACTGTAATATAGACGGTTTCTAACAATATATATCATAACACCAAACTCGCTACAATTATTATTTATCGAGTTATTAGCAAATAATGGACGGATGTGCTACTCCGTCGACAAAACTCTGGAAATTTTTCTAAGTCCCACCGCCAAGAGGAAACTTTTTCCGTATCGGTCCTAGACGATTTTCGACGTGATATCACTGTAATATAGACGGTTTCTAACAATATATATCATAACACCAAACTCGCTACAATTATTATTTATCGAGTTATTAGCAAATAATGGACGGATGTGCTACTCCGTCGACAAAACTCTGGAAATTTTTCTAAGTCCCACCGCCAAGAGGAAACTTTTTCCCTATCGGTCCTAGACGATTTCGACGTGATATCACTGTAATATAGACGGTTTCTAACAATATATATCATAACACCAAACTCGCTACAATTATTATTTATCGAGTTATTAGCAAATAATGGACGGATGTGCTACTCCGTCGACAAAACTCTGAAATTTTTCTAAGTCCCACCGCTAAGAGGAAACTTTTTCCGTATCGGTCCTAGACGATTTTCGACGTGATATCACTGTAATATAGACGGTTTCTAACAATATATATCATAACACCAAACTCGCTACAATTATTATTTATCGAGTTATTAGCAAATAATGGACGGATGTGCTACTCCGTCGACAAAACTCTGGAAATTTTTCTAAGTCCCACCGCCAAGAGGAAACTTTTTCCCTATCGGTCCTAGACGATTTTCGACGTGATATCACTGTAATATAGACGGTTTCTAACAATATATATCATAACACCAAACTCGCTACAATTATTATTTATCGAGTTATTAGCAAATAATGGACGGATGTGCTACTCCGTCGGACGTTCGACGAAAATTTTTCTAAGTCCCACCGCCAAGAGGAAACTTTTTCCCTATCGGTCCTAGACGATTTTCGACGTGATATCACTGTAATATAGACGGTTTCTAACAATATATATCATAACACCAAACTCGCTACAATTATTATTTATCGAGTTATTAGCAAATAATGGACGGATGTGCTACTCCGTCGGACGTTCGACGAAAATTTTTCTAAGTCCCACCGCCAAGAGGAAACTTTTTCCGTATCGGTCCTAGACGATTTTCGACGTGATATCACTGTAATATAGACGGTTTCTAACAATATATATCATAACACCAAACTCGCTACAATTATTATTTATCGAGTTATTAGCAAATAATGGACGGATGTGCTACTCCGTCGGACGTTCGACGAAAATTTTTCTAAGTCCCACCGCTAAGAGGAAACTTTTCCGTATCGGTCCTAGACGATTTTCGACGTGATATCACTGTAATATAGACGGTTTCTAACAATATGTATCATAACACCAAACTCGCTACAATTATTATTTATCGAGTTATTAGCAAATAATGGACGGATGTGCTACTCCGTCGACAAAACTCTGGAAATTTTTCTAAGTCCCACCGCTAAGAGGAAACTTTTTCCGTATCGGTCCTAGACGATTTTCGACGTGATATCACTGTAATATAGACGGTTTCTAACAATATATATCATAACACCAAACTCGCTACAATTATTATTTATCGAGTTATTAGCAAATAATGGACGGATGTGCTACTCCGTCGGACGTTCGACGAAAATTTTTCTAAGTCCCACCGCTAAGAGGAAACTTTTTCCGTATCGGTCCTAGACGATTTTCGACGTGATATCACTGTAATATAGACGGTTTCTAACAATATATATCATAACACCAAACTCGCTACAATTATTATTTATCGAGTTATTAGCAAATAATGGACGGATGTGCTACTCCGTCGACAAAACTCTGGAAATTTTTCTAAGTCCCACCGCCAAGAGGAAACTTTTTCCCTATCGGTCCTAGACGATTTTCGACGTGATATCACTGTAATATAGACGGTTTCTAACAATATATATCATAACACCAAACTCGCTACAATTATTATTTATCGAGTTATTAGCAAATAATGGACGGATGTGCTACTCCGTCGACAAAACTCTGGAAATTTTTCTAAGTCCCACCGCCAAGAGGAAACTTTTTCCCTATCGGTCCTAGACGATTTTCGACGTGATATCACTGTAATATAGACGGTTTCTAACAATATATATCATAACACCAAACTCGCTACAATTATTATTTATCGAGTTATTAGCAAATAATGGACGGATGTGCTACTCCGTCGACAAAACTCTGGAAATTTTTCTAAGTCCCACCGCCAAGAGGAAACTTTTTCCGTATCGGTCCTAGACGATTTTCGACGTGATATCACTGTAATATAGACGGTTTCTAACAATATATATCATAACACCAAACTCGCTACAATTATTATTTATCGAGTTATTAGCAAATAATGGACGGATGTGCTACTCCGTCGGACGTTCGACGAAAATTTTTCTAAGTCCCACCGCCAAGAGGAAACTTTTTCCCTATCGGTCCTAGACGATTTTCGACGTGATATCACTGTAATATAGACGGTTTCTAACAATATATATCATAACACCAAACTCGCTACAATTATTATTTATCGAGTTATTAGCAAATAATGGACGGATGTGCTACTCCGTCGGACGTTCGACGAAAATTTTTCTAAGTCCCACCGCCAAGAGGAAACTTTTTCCGTATCGGTCCTAGACGATTTTCGACGTGATATCACTGTAATATAGACGGTTTCTAACAATATATATCATAACACCAAACTCGCTACAATTATTATTTATCGAGTTATTAGCAAATAATGGACGGATGTGCTACTCCGTCGACAAACTCTGGAAATTTTTCTAAGTCCCACCGCCAAGAGGAAACTTTTTCCGTATCGGTCCTAGACGATTTTCGACGTGATATCACTGTAATATAGACGGTTTCTAACAATATATATCATAACACCAAACTCGCTACAATTATTATTTATCGAGTTATTAGCAAATAATGGACGGATGTGCTACTCCGTCGACAAAACTCTGGAAATTTTTCTAAGTCCCACCGCTAAGAGGAAACTTTTTCCGTATCGGTCCTAGACGATTTTCGACGTGATATCACTGTAATATAGACGGTTTCTAACAATATATATCATAACACCAAACTCGCTACAATTATTATTTATCGAGTTATTAGCAAATAATGGACGGATGTGCTACTCCGTCGGACGTTCGACGAAAATTTTTCTAAGTCCCACCGCCAAGAGGAAACTTTTTCCGTATCGGTCCTAGACGATTTTCGACGTGATATCACTGTAATATAGACGGTTTCTAACAATATATATCATAACACCAAACTCGCTACAATTATTATTTATCGAGTTATTAGCAAATAATGGACGGATGTGCTACTCCGTCGGACGTTCGACGAAAATTTTTCTAAGTCCCACCGCCAAGAGGAAACTTTTTCCCTATCGGTCCTAGACGATTTTCGACGTGATATCACTGTAATATAGACGGTTTCTAACAATATATATCATAACACCAAACTCGCTACAATTATTATTTATCGAGTTATTAGCAAATAATGGACGGATGTGCTACTCCGTCGACAAAACTCTGGAAATTTTTCTAAGTCCCACCGCCAAGAGGAAACTTTTTCCCTATCGGTCCTAGACGATTTTCGACGTGATATCACTGTAATATAGACGGTTTCTAACAATATATATCATAACACCAAACTCGCTACAATTATTATTTATCGAGTTATTAGCAAATAATGGACGGATGTGCTACTCCGTCGACAAACTCTGGAAATTTTTCTAAGTCCCACCGCCAAGAGGAAACTTTTTCCGTATCGGTCCTAGACGATTTTCGACGTGATATCACTGTAATATAGACGGTTTCTAACAATATATATCATAACACCAAACTCGCTACAATTATTATTTATCGAGTTATTAGCAAATAATGGACGGATGTGCTACTCCGTCGACAAAACTCTGGAAATTTTTCTAAGTCCCACCGCCAAGAGGAAACTTTTTCCCTATCGGTCCTAGACGATTTTCGACGTGATATCACTGTAATATAGACGGTTTCTAACAATATATATCATAACACCAAACTCGCTACAATTATTATTTATCGAGTTATTAGCAAATAATGGACGGATGTGCTACTCCGTCGACAAAACTCTGGAAATTTTTCTAAGTCCCACCGCTAAGAGGAAACTTTTTCCGTATCGGTCCTAGACGATTTTCGACGTGATATCACTGTAATATAGACGGTTTCTAACAATATATATCATAACACCAAACTCGCTACAATTATTATTTATCGAGTTATTAGCAAATAATGGACGGATGTGCTACTCCGTCGACAAAACTCTGGAAATTTTTCTAAGTCCCACCGCCAAGAGGAAACTTTTTCCCTATCGGTCCTAGACGATTTTCGACGTGATATCACTGTAATATAGACGGTTTCTAACAATATATATCATAACACCAAACTCGCTACAATTATTATTTATCGAGTTATTAGCAAATAATGGACGGATGTGCTACTCCGTCGGACGTTCGACGAAAATTTTTCTAAGTCCCACCGCCAAGAGGAAACTTTTTCCCTATCGGTCCTAGACGATTTTCGACGTGATATCACTGTAATATAGACGGTTTCTAACAATATATATCATAACACCAAACTCGCTACAATTATTATTTATCGAGTTATTAGCAAATAATGGACGGATGTGCTACTCCGTCGGACGTTCGACGAAAATTTTTCTAAGTCCCACCGCCAAGAGGAAACTTTTTCCGTATCGGTCCTAGACGATTTTCGACGTGATATCACTGTAATATAGACGGTTTCTAACAATATATATCATAACACCAAACTCGCTACAATTATTATTTATCGAGTTATTAGCAAATAATGGACGGATGTGCTACTCCGTCGGACGTTCGACGAAAATTTTTCTAAGTCCCACCGCTAAGAGGAAACTTTTTCCGTATCGGTCCTAGACGATTTTCGACGTGATATCACTGTAATATAGACGGTTTCTAACAATATGTATCATAACACCAAACTCGCTACAATTATTATTTATCGAGTTATTAGCAAATAATGGACGGATGTGCTACTCCGTCGACAAAACTCTGGAAATTTTTCTAAGTCCCACCGCTAAGAGGAAACTTTTTCCGTATCGGTCCTAGACGATTTTCGACGTGATATCACTGTAATATAGACGGTTTCTAACAATATATATCATAACACCAAACTCGCTACAATTATTATTTATCGAGTTATTAGCAAATAATGGACGGATGTGCTACTCCGTCGGACGTTCGACGAAAATTTTTCTAAGTCCCACCGCTAAGAGGAAACTTTTTCCGTATCGGTCCTAGACGATTTTCGACGTGATATCACTGTAATATAGACGGTTTCTAACAATATGTATCATAACACCAAACTCGCTACAATTATTATTTATCGAGTTATTAGCAAATAATGGACGGATGTGCTACTCCGTCGACAAAACTCTGGAAATTTTTCTAAGTCCCACCGCCAAGAGGAAACTTTTTCCCTATCGGTCCTAGACGATTTTCGACGTGATATCACTGTAATATAGACGGTTTCTAACAATATATATCATAACACCAAACTCGCTACAATTATTATTTATCGAGTTATTAGCAAATAATGGACGGATGTGCTACTCCGTCGACAAAACTCTGGAAATTTTTCTAAGTCCCACCGCCAAGAGGAAACTTTTTCCGTATCGGTCCTAGACGATTTTCGACGTGATATCACTGTAATATAGACGGTTTCTAACAATATATATCATAACACCAAACTCGCTACAATTATTATTTATCGAGTTATTAGCAAATAATGGACGGATGTGCTACTCCGTCGACAAAACTCTGGAAATTTTTCTAAGTCCCACCGCCAAGAGGAAACTTTTTCCCTATCGGTCCTAGACGATTTTCGACGTGATATCACTGTAATATAGACGGTTTCTAACAATATATATCATAACACCAAACTCGCTACAATTATTATTTATCGAGTTATTAGCAATAATGGACGGATGTGCTACTCCGTCGACAAAACTCTGGAAATTTTTCTAAGTCCCACCGCTAAGAGGAAACTTTTTCCGTATCGGTCCTAGACGATTTTCGACGTGATATCACTGTAATATAGACGGTTTCTAACAATATATATCATAACACCAAACTCGCTACAATTATTATTTATCGAGTTATTAGCAAATAATGGACGGATGTGCTACTCCGTCGACAAAACTCTGGAAATTTTTCTAAGTCCCACCGCCAAGAGGAAACTTTTTCCCTATCGGTCCTAGACGATTTTCGACGTGATATCACTGTAATATAGACGGTTTCTAACAATATATATCATAACACCAAACTCGCTACAATTATTATTTATCGAGTTATTAGCAAATAATGGACGGATGTGCTACTCCGTCGGACGTTCGACGAAATTTTTCTAAGTCCCACCGCCAAGAGGAAACTTTTTCCTATCGGTCCTAGACGATTTTCGACGTGATATCACTGTAATATAGACGGTTTCTAACAATATATATCATAACACCAAACTCGCTACAATTATTATTTATCGAGTTATTAGCAAATAATGGACGGATGTGCTACTCCGTCGGACGTTCGACGAAAATTTTTCTAAGTCCCACCGCCAAGAGGAAACTTTTTCCGTATCGGTCCTAGACGATTTTCGACGTGATATCACTGTAATATAGACGGTTTCTAACAATATATATCATAACACCAAACTCGCTACAATTATTATTTATCGAGTTATTAGCAAATAATGGACGGATGTGCTACTCCGTCGGACGTTCGACGAAAATTTTTCTAAGTCCCACCGCTAAGAGGAAACTTTTTCCGTATCGGTCCTAGACGATTTTCGACGTGATATCACTGTAATATAGACGGTTTCTAACAATATGTATCATAACACCAAACTCGCTACAATTATTATTTATCGAGTTATTAGCAAATAATGGACGGATGTGCTACTCCGTCGACAAAACTCTGGAAATTTTTCTAAGTCCCACCGCTAAGAGGAAACTTTTTCCGTATCGGTCCTAGACGATTTTCGACGTGATATCACTGTAATATAGACGGTTTCTAACAATATATATCATAACACCAAACTCGCTACAATTATTATTTATCGAGTTATTAGCAAATAATGGACGGATGTGCTACTCCGTCGGACGTTCGACGAAAATTTTTCTAAGTCCCACCGCTAAGAGGAAACTTTTTCCGTATCGGTCCTAGACGATTTTCGACGTGATATCACTGTAATATAGACGGTTTCTAACAATATGTATCATAACACCAAACTCGCTACAATTATTATTTATCGAGTTATTAGCAAATAATGGACGGATGTGCTACTCCGTCGACAAAACTCTGGAAATTTTTCTAAGTCCCACCGCCAAGAGGAAACTTTTTCCCTATCGGTCCTAGACGATTTTCGACGTGATATCACTGTAATATAGACGGTTTCTAACAATATATATCATAACACCAAACTCGCTACAATTATTATTTATCGAGTTATTAGCAAATAATGGACGGATGTGCTACTCCGTCGACAAAACTCTGGAAATTTTTCTAAGTCCACCGCCAAGAGGAAACTTTTTCCGTATCGGTCCTAGACGATTTTCGACGTGATATCACTGTAATATAGACGGTTTCTAACAATATATATCATAACACCAAACTCGCTACAATTATTATTTATCGAGTTATTAGCAAATAATGGACGGATGTGCTACTCCGTCGGACGTTCGACGAAAATTTTTCTAAGTCCCACCGCCAAGAGGAAACTTTTTCCCTATCGGTCCTAGACGATTTTCGACGTGATATCACTGTAATATAGACGGTTTCTAACAATATATATCATAACACCAAACTCGCTACAATTATTATTTATCGAGTTATTAGCAAATAATGGACGGATGTGCTACTCCGTCGGACGTTCGACGAAAATTTTTCTAAGTCCCACCGCCAAGAGGAAACTTTTTCCGTATCGGTCCTAGACGATTTTCGACGTGATATCACTGTAATATAGACGGTTTCTAACAATATATATCATAACACCAAACTCGCTACAATTATTATTTATCGAGTTATTAGCAAATAATGGACGGATGTGCTACTCCGTCGGACGTTCGACGAAATTTTTCTAAGTCCCACCGCTAAGAGGAAACTTTTTCCGTATCGGTCCTAGACGATTTTCGACGTGATATCACTGTAATATAGACGGTTTCTAACAATATGTATCATAACACCAAACTCGCTACAATTATTATTTATCGAGTTATTAGCAAATAATGGACGGATGTGCTACTCCGTCGACAAAACTCTGGAAATTTTTCTAAGTCCCACCGCTAAGAGGAAACTTTTTCCGTATCGGTCCTAGACGATTTTCGACGTGATATCACTGTAATATAGACGGTTTCTAACAATATATATCATAACACCAAACTCGCTACAATTATTATTTATCGAGTTATTAGCAAATAATGGACGGATGTGCTACTCCGTCGGACGTTCGACGAAAATTTTTCTAAGTCCCACCGCTAAGAGGAAACTTTTTCCGTATCGGTCCTAGACGATTTTCGACGTGATATCACTGTAATATAGACGGTTTCTAACAATATGTATCATAACACCAAACTCGCTACAATTATTATTTATCGAGTTATTAGCAAATAATGGACGGATGTGCTACTCCGTCGACAAAACTCTGGAAATTTTTCTAAGTCCCACCGCCAAGAGGAAACTTTTTCCCTATCGGTCCTAGACGATTTTCGACGTGATATCACTGTAATATAGACGGTTTCTAACAATATATATCATAACACCAAACTCGCTACAATTATTATTTATCGAGTTATTAGCAAATAATGGACGGATGTGCTACTCCGTCGACAAAACTCTGGAAATTTTTCTAAGTCCCACCGCCAAGAGGAAACTTTTTCCTATCGGTCCTAGACGATTTTCGACGTGATATCACTGTAATATAGACGGTTTCTAACAATATATATCATAACACCAAACTCGCTACAATTATTATTTATCGAGTTATTAGCAAATAATGGACGGATGTGCTACTCCGTCGGACGTTCGACGAAAATTTTTCTAAGTCCCACCGCCAAGAGGAAACTTTTTCCCTATCGGTCCTAGACGATTTTCGACGTGATATCACTGTAATATAGACGGTTTCTAACAATATATATCATAACACCAAACTCGCTACAATTATTATTTATCGAGTTATTAGCAAATAATGGACGGATGTGCTACTCCGTCGGACGTTCGACGAAAATTTTTCTAAGTCCCACCGCCAAGAGGAAACTTTTTCCGTATCGGTCCTAGACGATTTTCGACGTGATATCACTGTAATATAGACGGTTTCTAACAATATATATCATAACACCAAACTCGCTACAATTATTATTTATCGAGTTATTAGCAAATAATGGACGGATGTGCTACTCCGTCGGACGTTCGACGAAAATTTTTCTAAGTCCCACCGCTAAGAGGAAACTTTTTCCGTATCGGTCCTAGACGATTTTCGACGTGATATCACTGTAATATAGACGGTTTCTAACAATATGTATCATAACACCAAACTCGCTACAATTATTATTTATCGAGTTATTAGCAAATAATGGACGGATGTGCTACTCCGTCGACAAAACTCTGGAAATTTTTCTAAGTCCCACCGCCAAGAGGAAACTTTTTCCGTATCGGTCCTAGACGATTTTCGACGTGATATCACTGTAATATAGACGGTTTCTAACAATATATATCATAACACCAAACTCGCTACAATTATTATTTATCGAGTTATTAGCAAATAATGGACGGATGTGCTACTCCGTCGGACGTTCGACGAAAATTTTTCTAAGTCCCACCGCCAAGAGGAAACTTTTTCCGTATCGGTCCTAGACGATTTTCGACGTGATATCACTGTAATATAGACGGTTTCTAACAATATATATCATAACACCAAACTCGCTACAATTATTATTTATCGAGTTATTAGCAAATAATGGACGGATGTGCTACTCCGTCGGACGTTCGACGAAAATTTTTCTAAGTCCCACCGCCAAGAGGAAACTTTTTCCCTATCGGTCCTAGACGATTTTCGACGTGATATCACTGTAATATAGACGGTTTCTAACAATATATATCATAACACCAAACTCGCTACAATTATTATTTATCGAGTTATTAGCAAATAATGGACGGATGTGCTACTCCGTCGACAAAACTCTGGAAATTTTTCTAAGTCCCACCGCCAAGAGGAAACTTTTTCCGTATCGGTCCTAGACGATTTTCGACGTGATATCACTGTAATATAGACGGTTTCTAACAATATATATCATAACACCAAACTCGCTACAATTATTATTTATCGAGTTATTAGCAAATAAGGACGGATGTGCTACTCCGTCGGACGTTCGACGAAAATTTTTCTAAGTCCCACCGCCAAGAGGAAACTTTTTCCCTATCGGTCCTAGACGATTTTCGACGTGATATCACTGTAATATAGACGGTTTCTAACAATATATATCATAACACCAAACTCGCTACAATTATTATTTATCGAGTTATTAGCAAATAATGGACGGATGTGCTACTCCGTCGACAAAACTCTGGAAATTTTTCTAAGTCCCACCGCCAAGAGGAAACTTTTTCCCTATCGGTCCTAGACGATTTTCGACGTGATATCACTGTAATATAGACGGTTTCTAACAATATATATCATAACACCAAACTCGCTACAATTATTATTTATCGAGTTATTAGCAAATAATGGACGGATGTGCTACTCCGTCGACAAAACTCTGGAAATTTTTCTAAGTCCCACCGCCAAGAGGAAACTTTTTCCCTATCGGTCCTAGACGATTTTCGACGTGATATCACTGTAATATAGACGGTTTCTAACAATATATATCATAACACCAAACTCGCTACAATTATTATTTATCGAGTTATTAGCAAATAATGGACGGATGTGCTACTCCGTCGACAAAACTCTGGAAATTTTTCTAAGTCCCACCGCTAAGAGGAAACTTTTTCCGTATCGGTCCTAGACGATTTTCGACGTGATATCACCGTAATATAGACGGTTTCTAACAATATATATCATAACACCAAACTCGCTACAATTATTATTTATCGAGTTATTAGCAAATAATGGACGGATGTGCTACTCCGTCGACAAAACTCTGGAAATTTTTCTAAGTCCCACCGCCAAGAGGAAACTTTTTCCGTATCGGTCCTAGACGATTTTCGACGTGATATCACTGTAATATAGACGGTTTCTAACAATATATATCATAACACCAAACTCGCTACAATTATTATTTATCGAGTTATTAGCAAATAATGGACGGATGTGCTACTCCGTCGGACGTTCGACGAAAATTTTTCCAAGTCCCACCGCCAAGAGGAAACTTTTTCCCTATCGGTCCTAGACGATTTTCGACGTGATATCACTGTAATATAGACGGTTTCTAACAATATGTATCATAACACCAAACTCGCTACAATTATTATTTATCGAGTTATTAGCAAATAATGGACGGATGTGCTACTTCGTCGGACGTTCGACGAAAATTTTTCTAAGTCCCACCGCCAAGAGGAAACTTTTTCCCTATCGGTCCTAGACGATTTTCGACGTGATATCACTGTAATATAGACGGTTTCTAACAATATATATCATAACACCAAACTCGCTACAATTATTATTTATCGAGTTATTAGCAAATAATGGACGGATGTGCTACTCCGTCGACAAAACTCTGGAAATTTTTCTAAGTCCCACCGCTAAGAGGAAACTTTTTCCGTATCGGTCCTAGACGATTTTCGACGTGATATCACTGTAATATAGACGGTTTCTAACAATATATATCATAACACCAAACTCGCTACAATTATTATTTATCGAGTTATTAGCAAATAATGGACGGATGTGCTACTCCGTCGGACGTTCGACGAAAATTTTTCTAAGTCCCACCGCCAAGAGGAAACTTTTTCCCTATCGGTCCTAGACGATTTTCGACGTGATATCACTGTAATATAGACGGTTTCTAACAATATATATCATAACACCAAACTCGCTACAATTATTATTTATCGAGTTATTAGCAAATAATGGACGGATGTGCTACTCCGTCGACAAAACTCTGGAAATTTTTCTAAGTCCCACCGCCAAGAGGAAACTTTTTCCGTATCGGTCCTAGACGATTTTCGACGTGATATCACTGTAATATAGACGGTTTCTAACAATATATATCATAACACCAAACTCGCTACAATTATTATTTATCGAGTTATTAGCAAATAATGGACGGATGTGCTACTCCGTCGACAAAACTCTGGAAATTTTTCTAAGTCCCACCGCCAAGAGGAAACTTTTTCCCTATCGGTCCTAGACGATTTTCGACGTGATATCACTGTAATATAGACGGTTTCTAACAATATATATCATAACACCAAACTCGCTACAATTATTATTTATCGAGTTATTAGCAAATAATGGACGGATGTGCTACTCCGTCGACAAAACTCTGGAAATTTTTCTAAGTCCCACCGCTAAGAGGAAACTTTTTCCGTATCGGTCCTAGACGATTTTCGACGTGATATCACTGTAATATAGACGGTTTCTAACAATATATATCATAACACCAAACTCGCTACAATTATTATTTATCGAGTTATTAGCAAATAATGGACGGATGTGCTACTCCGTCGACAAAACTCTGGAAATTTTTCTAAGTCCCACCGCCAAGAGGAAACTTTTTCCCTATCGGTCCTAGACGATTTTCGACGTGATATCACTGTAATATAGACGGTTTCTAACAATATATATCATAACACCAAACTCGCTACAATTATTATTTATCGAGTTATTAGCAAATAATGGACGGATGTGCTACTCCGTCGGACGTTCGACGAAAATTTTTCTAAGTCCCACCGCCAAGAGGAAACTTTTTCCCTATCGGTCCTAGACGATTTTCGACGTGATATCACTGTAATATAGACGGTTTCTAACAATATATATCATAACACCAAACTCGCTACAATTATTATTTATCGAGTTATTAGCAAATAATGGACGGATGTGCTACTCCGTCGGACGTTCGACGAAAATTTTTCTAAGTCCCACCGCCAAGAGGAAACTTTTTCCGTATCGGTCCTAGACGATTTTCGACGTGATATCACTGTAATATAGACGGTTTCTAACAATATATATCATAACACCAAACTCGCTACAATTATTATTTATCGAGTTATTAGCAAATAATGGACGGATGTGCTACTCCGTCGGACGTTCGACGAAAATTTTTCTAAGTCCCACCGCCAAGAGGAAACTTTTTCCCTATCGGTCCTAGACGATTTTCGACGTGATATCACTGTAATATAGACGGTTTCTAACAATATATATCATAACACCAAACTCGCTACAATTATTATTTATCGAGTTATTAGCAAATAATGGACGGATGTGCTACTCCGTCGACAAAACTCTGGAAATTTTTCTAAGTCCCACCGCTAAGAGGAAACTTTTTCCGTATCGGTCCTAGACGATTTTCGACGTGATATCACTGTAATATAGACGGTTTCTAACAATATATATCATAACACCAAACTCGCTACAATTATTATTTATCGAGTTATTAGCAAATAATGGACGGATGTGCTACTCCGTCGACAAAACTCTGGAAATTTTTCTAAGTCCCACCGCCAAGAGGAAACTTTTTCCCTATCGGTCCTAGACGATTTTCGACGTGATATCACTGTAATATAGACGGTTTCTAACAATATATATCATAACACCAAACTCGCTACAATTATTATTTATCGAGTTATTAGCAAATAATGGACGGATGTGCTACTCCGTCGGACGTTCGACGAAAATTTTTCTAAGTCCCACCGCCAAGAGGAAACTTTTTCCCTATCGGTCCTAGACGATTTTCGACGTGATATCACTGTAATATAGACGGTTTCTAACAATATATATCATAACACCAAACTCGCTACAATTATTATTTATCGAGTTATTAGCAAATAATGGACTTGAGTAGGGTGACACCCGGCCGTACTACATTCTGTTCTACAAATTGCACGGGTAAACGGCGGTTGGAAATGATGCTCCGTATTGTTAGTTAGTGTATCCCCGAAGGTCTATGCGTACCGCAGCGTTGGATTGACGAGATTCCTTCTGTCTCTATCTTTTTTTTTCTCTACGATAGCATGTATCGCGATGACAAACGACTAGGAAGCGTGTTTACCGAGTTATTAGCGATCCGAGTGACACCCGGCCGTACTACATTCTGTTCTACAAATTGCACGGGTAAACGGCGGTTGGAAATGATGCTCCGTATTGTTAGTTAGTGTATCCCCGAAGGTCTATGCGTACCGCAGCGTTGGATTGACGAGATTCCTTCTGTCCCTATCTTTTTTTTTCTCTACGATAGCATGTATCGCGATGACAAACGACTAGGAAGCGTGTTTACCGAGTTATTAGCGATCCGAGTGACACCCGATCGTACTACATTCTGTTCTACCAGGTTCACGGGTACCAGCGGCGTAGTGTTTTGAAAAAAAAAAATAAAAAAAATAATAAAAGGATCAGTATACTTCAAAGTACCAGCGGCGTATTGTTTTGAAATTCATACGCATTGTCAAAGTAGCAGCGGCGTAGTGCTTTGAAAAAAAATAAAAAAAAATAATAAAAAGAGCAGTATATTTCA
>NW_027489452.1:32500-42947 GCF_050948215.1 Halictus rubicundus
AGACGGTTTCTAACAATATATATCATAACACCAAACTCGCTACAATTATTATTTATCGAGTTATTAGCAAATAATGGACGGATGTGCTACTCCGTCGACAAAACTCTGGAAATTTTTCTAAGTCCCACCGCTAAGAGGAAACTTTTTCCGTATCGGTCCTAGACGATTTTCGACGTGATATCACTGTAATATAGACGGTTTCTAACAATATATATCATAACACCAAACTCGCTACAATTATTATTTATCGAGTTATTAGCAACTAATGGACGGATGTGCTACTCCGTCGACAAAACTCTGGAAATTTTTCTAAGTCCCACCGCCAAGAGGAAACTTTTTCCCTATCGGTCCTAGACGATTTTCGACGTGATATCACTGTAATATAGACGGTTTCTAACAATATATATCATAACACCAAACTCGCTACAATTATTATTTATCGAGTTATTAGCAAATAATGGACGGATGTGCTACTCCGTCGGACGTTCGACGAAAATTTTTCTAAGTCCCACCGCCAAGAGGAAACTTTTTCCGTATCGGTCCTAGACGATTTTCGACGTGATATCACTGTAATATAGACGGTTTCTAACAATATAAATCATAACACCAAACTCGCTACAATTATTATTTATCGAGTTATTAGCAAATAATGGACGGATGTGCTACTCCGTCGGACGTTCGACGAAAATTTTTCTAAGTCCCACCGCCAAGAGGAAACTTTTTCCCTATCGGTCCTAGACGATTTTCGACGTGATATCACTGTAATATAGACGGTTTCTAACAATATATATCATAACACCAAACTCGCTACAATTATTATTTATCGAGTTATTAGCAAATAATGGACGGATGTGCTACTCCGTCGACAAAACTCTGGAAATTTTTCTAAGTCCCACCGCCAAGAGGAAACTTTTTCCCTATCGGTCCTAGACGATTTTCGACGTGATATCACTGTAATATAGACGGTTTCTAACAATATATATCATAACACCAAACTCGCTACAATTATTATTTATCGAGTTATTAGCAAATAATGGACGGATGTGCTACTCCGTCGACAAAACTCTGGAAATTTTTCTAAGTCCCACCGCCAAGAGGAAACTTTTTCCGTATCGGTCCTAGACGATTTTCGACGTGATATCACTGTAATATAGACGGTTTCTAACAATATATATCATAACACCAAACTCGCTACAATTATTATTTATCGAGTTATTAGCAAATAATGGACGGATGTGCTACTCCGTCGACAAAACTCTGGAAATTTTTCTAAGTCCCACCGCCAAGAGGAAACTTTTTCCCTATCGGTCCTAGACGATTTTCGACGTGATATCACTGTAATATAGACGGTTTCTAACAATATATATCATAACACCAAACTCGCTACAATTATTATTTATCGAGTTATTAGCAAATAATGGACGGATGTGCTACTCCGTCGACAAAACTCTGGAAATTTTTCTAAGTCCCACCGCTAAGAGGAAACTTTTTCCGTATCGGTCCTAGACGATTTTCGACGTGATATCACTGTAATATAGACGGTTTCTAACAATATATATCATAACACCAAACTCGCTACAATTATTATTTATCGAGTTATTAGCAAATAATGGACGGATGTGCTACTCCGTCGACAAAACTCTGGAAATTTTTCTAAGTCCCACCGCCAAGAGGAAACTTTTTCCCTATCGGTCCTAGACGATTTTCGACGTGATATCACTGTAATATAGACGGTTTCTAACAATATATATCATAACACCAAACTCGCTACAATTATTATTTATCGAGTTATTAGCAAATAATGGACGGATGTGCTACTCCGTCGACAAAACTCTGGAAATTTTTCTAAGTCCCACCGCCAAGAGGAAACTTTTTCCCTATCGGTCCTAGACGATTTTCGACGTGATATCACTGTAATATAGACGGTTTCTAACAATATATATCATAACACCAAACTCGCTACAATTATTATTTATCGAGTTATTAGCAAATAATGGACGGATGTGCTACTCCGTCGACAAAACTCTGGAAATTTTTCTAAGTCCCACCGCTAAGAGGAAACTTTTTCCGTATCGGTCCTAGACGATTTTCGACGTGATATCACTGTAATATAGACGGTTTCTAACAATATATATCATAACACCAAACTCGCTACAATTATTATTTATCGAGTTATTAGCAAATAATGGACGGATGTGCTACTCCGTCGACAAAACTCTGGAAATTTTTCTAAGTCCCACCGCCAAGAGGAAACTTTTTCCCTATCGGTCCTAGACGATTTTCGACGTGATATCACTGTAATATAGACGGTTTCTAACAATATATATCATAACACCAAACTCGCTACAATTATTATTTATCGAGTTATTAGCAAATAATGGACGGATGTGCTACTCCGTCGACAAAACTCTGGAAATTTTTCTAAGTCCCACCGCCAAGAGGAAACTTTTTCCCTATCGGTCCTAGACGATTTTCGACGTGATATCACTGTAATATAGACGGTTTCTAACAATATATATCATAACACCAAACTCGCTACAATTATTATTTATCGAGTTATTAGCAAATAATGGACGGATGTGCTACTCCGTCGACAAAACTCTGGAAATTTTTCTAAGTCCCACCGCCAAGAGGAAACTTTTTCCGTATCGGTCCTAGACGATTTTCGACGTGATATCACTGTAATATAGACGGTTTCTAACAATATATATCATAACACCAAACTCGCTACAATTATTATTTATCGAGTTATTAGCAAATAATGGACGGATGTGCTACTCCGTCGGACGTTCGACGAAAATTTTTCTAAGTCCCACCGCCAAGAGGAAACTTTTTCCCTATCGGTCCTAGACGATTTTCGACGTGATATCACTGTAATATAGACGGTTTCTAACAATATATATCATAACACCAAACTCGCTACAATTATTATTTATCGAGTTATTAGCAAATAATGGACGGATGTGCTACTCCGTCGGACGTTCGACGAAAATTTTTCTAAGTCCCACCGCCAAGAGGAAACTTTTTCCGTATCGGTCCTAGACGATTTTCGACGTGATATCACTGTAATATAGACGGTTTCTAACAATATATATCATAACACCAAACTCGCTACAATTATTATTTATCGAGTTATTAGCAAATAATGGACGGATGTGCTACTCCGTCGGACGTTCGACGAAAATTTTTCTAAGTCCCACCGCTAAGAGGAAACTTTTTCCGTATCGGTCCTAGACGATTTTCGACGTGATATCACTGTAATATAGACGGTTTCTAACAATATGTATCATAACACCAAACTCGCTACAATTATTATTTATCGAGTTATTAGCAAATAATGGACGGATGTGCTACTCCGTCGACAAAACTCTGGAAATTTTTCTAAGTCCCACCGCTAAGAGGAAACTTTTTCCGTATCGGTCCTAGACGATTTTCGACGTGATATCACTGTAATATAGACGGTTTCTAACAATATATATCATAACACCAAACTCGCTACAATTATTATTTATCGAGTTATTAGCAAATAATGGACGGATGTGCTACTCCGTCGGACGTTCGACGAAAATTTTTCTAAGTCCCACCGCTAAGAGGAAACTTTTTCCGTATCGGTCCTAGACGATTTTCGACGTGATATCACTGTAATATAGACGGTTTCTAACAATATGTATCATAACACCAAACTCGCTACAATTATTATTTATCGAGTTATTAGCAAATAATGGACGGATGTGCTACTCCGTCGACAAAACTCTGGAAATTTTTCTAAGTCCCACCGCCAAGAGGAAACTTTTTCCCTATCGGTCCTAGACGATTTTCGACGTGATATCACTGTAATATAGACGGTTTCTAACAATATATATCATAACACCAAACTCGCTACAATTATTATTTATCGAGTTATTAGCAAATAATGGACGGATGTGCTACTCCGTCGACAAAACTCTGGAAATTTTTCTAAGTCCCACCGCCAAGAGGAAACTTTTTCCCTATCGGTCCTAGACGATTTTCGACGTGATATCACTGTAATATAGACGGTTTCTAACAATATATATCATAACACCAAACTCGCTACAATTATTATTTATCGAGTTATTAGCAAATAATGGACGGATGTGCTACTCCGTCGGACGTTCGACGAAAATTTTTCTAAGTCCCACCGCCAAGAGGAAACTTTTTCCCTATCGGTCCTAGACGATTTTCGACGTGATATCACTGTAATATAGACGGTTTCTAACAATATATATCATAACACCAAACTCGCTACAATTATTATTTATCGAGTTATTAGCAAATAATGGACGGATGTGCTACTCCGTCGGACGTTCGACGAAAATTTTTCTAAGTCCCACCGCCAAGAGGAAACTTTTTCCGTATCGGTCCTAGACGATTTTCGACGTGATATCACTGTAATATAGACGGTTTCTAACAATATATATCATAACACCAAACTCGCTACAATTATTATTTATCGAGTTATTAGCAAATAATGGACGGATGTGCTACTCCGTCGGACGTTCGACGAAAATTTTTCTAAGTCCCACCGCTAAGAGGAAACTTTTTCCGTATCGGTCCTAGACGATTTTCGACGTGATATCACTGTAATATAGACGGTTTCTAACAATATGTATCATAACACCAAACTCGCTACAATTATTATTTATCGAGTTATTAGCAAATAATGGACGGATGTGCTACTCCGTCGACAAAACTCTGGAAATTTTTCTAAGTCCCACCGCCAAGAGGAAACTTTTTCCGTATCGGTCCTAGACGATTTTCGACGTGATATCACTGTAATATAGACGGTTTCTAACAATATATATCATAACACCAAACTCGCTACAATTATTATTTATCGAGTTATTAGCAAATAATGGACGGATGTGCTACTCCGTCGGACGTTCGACGAAAATTTTTCTAAGTCCCACCGCCAAGAGGAAACTTTTTCCGTATCGGTCCTAGACGATTTTCGACGTGATATCACTGTAATATAGACGGTTTCTAACAATATATATCATAACACCAAACTCGCTACAATTATTATTTATCGAGTTATTAGCAAATAATGGACGGATGTGCTACTCCGTCGGACGTTCGACGAAAATTTTTCTAAGTCCCACCGCCAAGAGGAAACTTTTTCCCTATCGGTCCTAGACGATTTTCGACGTGATATCACTGTAATATAGACGGTTTCTAACAATATATATCATAACACCAAACTCGCTACAATTATTATTTATCGAGTTATTAGCAAATAATGGACGGATGTGCTACTCCGTCGACAAAACTCTGGAAATTTTTCTAAGTCCCACCGCCAAGAGGAAACTTTTTCCGTATCGGTCCTAGACGATTTTCGACGTGATATCACTGTAATATAGACGGTTTCTAACAATATATATCATAACACCAAACTCGCTACAATTATTATTTATCGAGTTATTAGCAAATAATGGACGGATGTGCTACTCCGTCGGACGTTCGACGAAAATTTTTCTAAGTCCCACCGCCAAGAGGAAACTTTTTCCCTATCGGTCCTAGACGATTTTCGACGTGATATCACTGTAATATAGACGGTTTCTAACAATATATATCATAACACCAAACTCGCTACAATTATTATTTATCGAGTTATTAGCAAATAATGGACGGATGTGCTACTCCGTCGACAAAACTCTGGAAATTTTTCTAAGTCCCACCGCCAAGAGGAAACTTTTTCCCTATCGGTCCTAGACGATTTTCGACGTGATATCACTGTAATATAGACGGTTTCTAACAATATATATCATAACACCAAACTCGCTACAATTATTATTTATCGAGTTATTAGCAAATAATGGACGGATGTGCTACTCCGTCGACAAAACTCTGGAAATTTTTCTAAGTCCCACCGCCAAGAGGAAACTTTTTCCCTATCGGTCCTAGACGATTTTCGACGTGATATCACTGTAATATAGACGGTTTCTAACAATATATATCATAACACCAAACTCGCTACAATTATTATTTATCGAGTTATTAGCAAATAATGGACGGATGTGCTACTCCGTCGACAAAACTCTGGAAATTTTTCTAAGTCCCACCGCTAAGAGGAAACTTTTTCCGTATCGGTCCTAGACGATTTTCGACGTGATATCACCGTAATATAGACGGTTTCTAACAATATATATCATAACACCAAACTCGCTACAATTATTATTTATCGAGTTATTAGCAAATAATGGACGGATGTGCTACTCCGTCGACAAAACTCTGGAAATTTTTCTAAGTCCCACCGCCAAGAGGAAACTTTTTCCGTATCGGTCCTAGACGATTTTCGACGTGATATCACTGTAATATAGACGGTTTCTAACAATATATATCATAACACCAAACTCGCTACAATTATTATTTATCGAGTTATTAGCAAATAATGGACGGATGTGCTACTCCGTCGGACGTTCGACGAAAATTTTTCCAAGTCCCACCGCCAAGAGGAAACTTTTTCCCTATCGGTCCTAGACGATTTTCGACGTGATATCACTGTAATATAGACGGTTTCTAACAATATGTATCATAACACCAAACTCGCTACAATTATTATTTATCGAGTTATTAGCAAATAATGGACGGATGTGCTACTTCGTCGGACGTTCGACGAAAATTTTTCTAAGTCCCACCGCCAAGAGGAAACTTTTTCCCTATCGGTCCTAGACGATTTTCGACGTGATATCACTGTAATATAGACGGTTTCTAACAATATATATCATAACACCAAACTCGCTACAATTATTATTTATCGAGTTATTAGCAAATAATGGACGGATGTGCTACTCCGTCGACAAAACTCTGGAAATTTTTCTAAGTCCCACCGCTAAGAGGAAACTTTTTCCGTATCGGTCCTAGACGATTTTCGACGTGATATCACTGTAATATAGACGGTTTCTAACAATATATATCATAACACCAAACTCGCTACAATTATTATTTATCGAGTTATTAGCAAATAATGGACGGATGTGCTACTCCGTCGGACGTTCGACGAAAATTTTTCTAAGTCCCACCGCCAAGAGGAAACTTTTTCCCTATCGGTCCTAGACGATTTTCGACGTGATATCACTGTAATATAGACGGTTTCTAACAATATATATCATAACACCAAACTCGCTACAATTATTATTTATCGAGTTATTAGCAAATAATGGACGGATGTGCTACTCCGTCGACAAAACTCTGGAAATTTTTCTAAGTCCCACCGCCAAGAGGAAACTTTTTCCCTATCGGTCCTAGACGATTTTCGACGTGATATCACTGTAATATAGACGGTTTCTAACAATATATATCATAACACCAAACTCGCTACAATTATTATTTATCGAGTTATTAGCAAATAATGGACGGATGTGCTACTCCGTCGACAAAACTCTGGAAATTTTTCTAAGTCCCACCGCCAAGAGGAAACTTTTTCCCTATCGGTCCTAGACGATTTTCGACGTGATATCACTGTAATATAGACGGTTTCTAACAATATATATCATAACACCAAACTCGCTACAATTATTATTTATCGAGTTATTAGCAAATAATGGACGGATGTGCTACTCCGTCGACAAAACTCTGGAAATTTTTCTAAGTCCCACCGCTAAGAGGAAACTTTTTCCGTATCGGTCCTAGACGATTTTCGACGTGATATCACTGTAATATAGACGGTTTCTAACAATATATATCATAACACCAAACTCGCTACAATTATTATTTATCGAGTTATTAGCAAATAATGGACGGATGTGCTACTCCGTCGACAAAACTCTGGAAATTTTTCTAAGTCCCACCGCCAAGAGGAAACTTTTTCCCTATCGGTCCTAGACGATTTTCGACGTGATATCACTGTAATATAGACGGTTTCTAACAATATATATCATAACACCAAACTCGCTACAATTATTATTTATCGAGTTATTAGCAAATAATGGACGGATGTGCTACTCCGTCGGACGTTCGACGAAAATTTTTCTAAGTCCCACCGCCAAGAGGAAACTTTTTCCCTATCGGTCCTAGACGATTTTCGACGTGATATCACTGTAATATAGACGGTTTCTAACAATATATATCATAACACCAAACTCGCTACAATTATTATTTATCGAGTTATTAGCAAATAATGGACGGATGTGCTACTCCGTCGGACGTTCGACGAAAATTTTTCTAAGTCCCACCGCCAAGAGGAAACTTTTTCCCTATCGGTCCTAGACGATTTTCGACGTGATATCACTGTAATATAGACGGTTTCTAACAATATATATCATAACACCAAACTCGCTACAATTATTATTTATCGAGTTATTAGCAAATAATGGACGGATGTGCTACTCCGTCGGACGTTCGACGAAAATTTTTCTAAGTCCCACCGCCAAGAGGAAACTTTTTCCCTATCGGTCCTAGACGATTTTCGACGTGATATCACTGTAATATAGACGGTTTCTAACAATATATATCATAACACCAAACTCGCTACAATTATTATTTATCGAGTTATTAGCAAATAATGGACGGATGTGCTACTCCGTCGACAAAACTCTGGAAATTTTTCTAAGTCCCACCGCCAAGAGGAAACTTTTTCCCTATCGGTCCTAGACGATTTTCGACGTGATATCACTGTAATATAGACGGTTTCTAACAATATATATCATAACACCAAACTCGCTACAATTATTATTTATCGAGTTATTAGCAAATAATGGACGGATGTGCTACTCCGTCGACAAAACTCTGGAAATTTTTCTAAGTCCCACCGCCAAGAGGAAACTTTTTCCGTATCGGTCCTAGACGATTTTCGACGTGATATCACTGTAATATAGACGGTTTCTAACAATATATATCATAACACCAAACTCGCTACAATTATTATTTATCGAGTTATTAGCAAATAATGGACGGATGTGCTACTCCGTCGGACGTTCGACGAAAATTTTTCTAAGTCCCACCGCCAAGAGGAAACTTTTTCCCTATCGGTCCTAGACGATTTTCGACGTGATATCACTGTAATATAGACGGTTTCTAACAATATATATCATAACACCAAACTCGCTACAATTATTATTTATCGAGTTATTAGCAAATAATGGACTTGAGTAGGGTGACACCCGGCCGTACTACATTCTGTTCTACAAATTGCACGGGTAAACGGCGGTTGGAAATGATGCTCCGTATTGTTAGTTAGTGTATCCCCGAAGGTCTATGCGTACCGCAGCGTTGGATTGACGAGATTCCTTCTGTCTCTATCTTTTTTTTTCTCTACGATAGCATGTATCGCGATGACAAACGACTAGGAAGCGTGTTTACCGAGTTATTAGCGATCCGAGTGACACCCGGCCGTACTACATTCTGTTCTACAAATTGCACGGGTAAACGGCGGTTGGAAATGATGCTCCGTATTGTTAGTTAGTGTATCCCCGAAGGTCTATGCGTACCGCAGCGTTGGATTGACGAGATTCCTTCTGTCCCTATCTTTTTTTTTCTCTACGATAGCATGTATCGCGATGACAAACGACTAGGAAGCGTGTTTACCGAGTTATTAGCGATCCGAGTGACACCCGATCGTACTACATTCTGTTCTACCAGGTTCACGGGTACCAGCGGCGTAGTGTTTTGAAAAAAAAAATAAAAAAAATAATAAAAGGATCAGTATACTTCAAAGTACCAGCGGCGTATTGTTTTGAAATTCATACGCATTGTCAAAGTAGCAGCGGCGTAGTGCTTTGAAAAAAAATAAAAAAAAATAATAAAAAGAGCAGTATATTTCAAAGCACCAGCGGCGTAGTGCTTTGAAAAAAAAATAAAAAAAAATATTGAAAGGAACAGTATATTTCAAAGTACCAGCGGCGTATTGCTTTGAAATTCGTACGCATTTTCAAAGTACCAGCGGCGTAGTGCTTTGAAAAAAAAATAAAAAAAAAATATTGAAAGGAACAGTATATTTCAAAGTACCAGCGGCGTATTGCTTTGAAATTCGTACGCATTTTCAAAGTACCAGCGGCGTAGTGCTTTGAAAAAAAAATAAAAAAAAATATTGAAAGGAACAGTATATTTCAAAGTACCAGCGGCGTATTGCTTTGAAATTCGTACGCATTTTCAAAGTACCAGCGGCGTAGTGCTTTGAAAAAAAAATAAAAAAAAAATATTGAAAGGAACAGTATATTTCAAAGTACCAGCGGCGTAGTGCTTTGAAAAAAAATAAAAAAAAATAATAAAAAGAGCAGTATATTTCAAAGTACCAGCGGCGTATTGCTTTGAAATTCGTACGCATTTTCAAAGTACCAGCGGCGTAGTGCTTTGAAGTTCGTACGCATTTTTCAAAGTACCAGCGTCGTAGTGCTTTGAAGTTCGTACGCATTTTTCAAAGTACCAGCGGCGTAGTGCTTTGAAAAAAAAATAAAAAAAAAAATTAATAAAAGAAACAGTATATTTCTTT
>NW_027489453.1:0-42907 GCF_050948215.1 Halictus rubicundus
TCTATCTCCTATACTATCCTATCCTCTATCCTATCCCCTCTATCCTATCCTCTAATCCTATCCATCCTATCACTATCCTATCCTATCCTTCTATCCTAACCTATCCTCTATCCAATCAAACCTCTATCCTATCCTATCCTCTATCCTATCCTCTATCCTATCCTCTCTATCCTATCCTCTCCTCTATCCTACTCCTATCCTCTAACCTATCCTATCCTCTATCCTATCCTATCCTCTATCCTATCCTATCCTCTATCCTATCCTATCCTCTATCCTATCCTATCCTCTATCCTATCCTATCCTCTATCCCATCCTATCATCTATCCTATCCTATCCTCTATCCTATCCTATCCTCTATCCTATCCTATCCTCTATCCTATCCTATCCTCTATCCCATCCTATCATCTATCCTATCCTATCCTCTATCCTATCCTATCCTCTATCCTATCCTATCCTCTATCCTATCCTATCCTCTATCGTGTCCTATCCTCTATCCTGTCCTCTATCCTATACTCTATCCTATCCTATCCTCTATCCTATCCTCTATCCTATCCTATCCTCTGTCCCATCCTATCCTCTATCCTATCCTATCCTCTATCCTATCCTATCCTCTATCCTATCCTATCCTCTATCCTATCCTTTCCTCAATCCTATTATATCCCCTATCCTATCCTATCCTCTATCCTATATTATCCTCTACCCTATCCTATCCTCTATCCTATCATATCCTCTATCCTATCCTATCCTCTATCCTATCCTATCCTATCCTCTATCCTATCCTATCCTCTAACCTATCCTATCCTCTATCCTATCCTATCCTCTATCCTATCCTTTCCTCAATCCTATTATATCCTCTATCCTATCCTATCCTATCCTCTATCCTATCCTATCCTCTATCCTATCCGATCCTCTATCCTATCCTATCCTCTATCCTATCCTATCCTCTATCCAATCCTATCCTCTATCCTATCCTATCCTCTATCCTATCCTATCCTATCCTCTATCCTATCCTATCCTCTATCCTATCCTATCCTCTATCCTATCCTATCCTCTATCCTATCCTATCCTCTATCCTATCCTCTATCCTATCCTCTATCCTATCCTCTATCCTATCCTATCCTATCCTATCATCTATCCTATCCTATCCTTTATCATATCCTATCCTCTATTCTATCCTATCCTTTATCCTATCCTATCCTCTATTCTATCATATCCTTTATCCTATCCTCTATCCTATACTATCCCCTATCCTATTAAAATCGTCTATCCTATCCTATCCTCTACCTTATCCTATACTCTATCCTATCCTATCCTCTATCCTATCCTATCCTCTATCCTATCCTATCCTCTATCCTATCCTCTATCCTATCCTCTATCCCATCCTATCCTCTATCCTATCCTATCCTCTATCCTATCCTATCCTCTATCCTATCCTATCCTCTATCCTATCCTATCCTCTATCCTATCCTATCCTCTATCCTATCCTCTATCCCATCCTATCCTCTATCCTATCCTATCCTCTGTCCTATCCTATCCTCTATCCTATCCTATCATCTATCCTATCCTATCCTCTATCCTATCCTATCCTCTATCCTATCCTATCCTCTATCCTATCCTATCCTCTATCCTATACTCTATTCTATCCTATCCTCTATCCTATCCTATCCTCTATCCTATCCTATCCTCTATCCTATCCTATCCTCTATCCTATCCTATCCTCTATCCTATCCTATCCTCTATCCTATCCTCTATCCTATCCTCTATCCTATCCTATCCTCTATCCTATCCTATCCTCTATCCTATCCTATCCTCTATCCTATCCTCTATCCTATCCTCTATCCTATCCTCTATCCTATCCTCTATCCTATCCTCTATCCAATCCTATCCTCTATCCTATCCTATCCTCTATCCTATACTATCCTCTACCTTATTCTACCCTCTATGCTATCCAATTACCTATCCTATCCTCTATCCTATCCTTTCCTCTATCCTATCTTATCCTCTATCCTATCCTTTCCTCTATCCTATCCTATCCTCTATCCTATCCTATATCCTATCCTCTATCCTATCCTCTATCCTATCCTCTATCCTATCCTATCCTCTATCCTTTATCCTATCCTATCCTCTATCCTATCCTATCCTATCCTATCCTCTATCCGATCCTCTATCCTATCCAATCCTCTATCCTATCCTCTATCCTATCCTATCCTCTATCCTATCCTATCCTATCCTCTATCCTATCCTATCTTTTATCCTATCCTATCCTCTATTCTATCCTATCCTTTATCCTATCCTATCCTCTATCCTACCCTATCCTCTACCTTATCCTATACTCTATCCTATCCAATTACCTATCCTATCCTCTATCCTATCCTATCCTCTATCCTATCCTATCCTCTATCCTATCCTATCCTCTATCCTATCCTATCCTCTATCCTATCCTATCCTCTATCCTATCCTATCCTCAATCCTATCCTCTATCCTATCCTATCCTCTATCCTATCCTATCCTCAATCCTATCCTATCTTCTATCCTATCCTATCCTATCCTCTATCCTATCCTATCCTCTATCCTATCCTATCCTCTATCCTATCCTATCCTCTATCCTGTCCTCTATCCTATACTCTATCCTATCCTATCCTCTATCCTATCCTCTATCCTATCCTATCCTCTATCCTATCCTCTATCCTATCCTCTATCCTATCCTCTATCCTATCCTCTATCCTATCCTATCCTCTATCCTATCCTATCCTCTATCCTATCCTATCCTCTATCCTATCCTATCCTCTATCCTATCCTATCCTCTATCCTACCCTATCCTCTACCTTATCCTATACTCTATCCTATCCAATTACCTATCCTATCCTCTATCCTATCCTATCCTCTATCCTATCCTATCCTCTATCCTATCCTATCCTCTATCCTATCCTATCCTCTATCCTATCCTATCTTCTATCCTATCCTATCCTCTATCCTATCCTATCCTCTATCCTATCCTATCCTCTATCCTATCCTCTATCCTATCCTCTATCCTATCCTATCCTCTATCCTATCCTATCCTCTATCCTATCCTATCCTCTTTCCTATCCTATCCTCTATCCTATCCTCTATCCTATCCTATCCTCTATCCGATCCTCTATCCTATCCTATCCTCTATCCTATCCTCTATCCTATCCTCTATCCTATCCTCTATCCTATCCTATCCTTTATCCTATCCTATCCTCTATTCTATCCTGTCCTTTATCCTATCCTCTATCCTATACTATCCCCTATCCTATTATATCGTCTATCCTATCCTATCCTCTACCTTATCCTATACTCTATCCTGTCCTATCCTCTATCCTATCCTATCCTCTATCCTATCCTATCCTCTATCCTATCCTATCCTCTATCCTATCCTATCCTCTATCCTATCCTATCCTCTATCCTATCCTATCCTCTATCCTATCCTATCCTCTATCCTATCCTATCCTCTATCCTATCCTATCCTCTATCCTATCCTCTATCCTATCCTATCCTCTATCCTATCCTATCCTCTATCCTATCCTATCCTCTATCCTATCCTATCCTCTATCCTATCCTATCCTCTATCCTATCCTATCCTCTATCGTATCCTATCCTCTATCCTGTCCTCTATCCTATACTCTATCCTATCCTATCCTCTATCCTATCCTCTATCCTATCCTATCCTCTATCCTATCCTCTATCCTATCCTCTATCCTATCCTCTATCCTATCCTCTATCCTATCCTATCCTCTATCCTATCCTATCCTGTATCTTATCCTATCGTCTATCCTATCCTCTATCCTATCGTCTATCCTATCCTATCCTCTGTCCCATCCTATCCTCTATCCTATCCTATCCTCTATCCTATCCTATCCTCTATCCTATCCTATCCTCTATCCTATCCTATCCTCTATATTATCCTATCCTCTATCCTATGATATCCTCTTTCCTATCCTATCCTCTATCCTATCCTATCCTCTATCCTATCCTTTCCTCAATCCTATTATATCCTCTATCCTATCCTATCCTCTATCCTATATTATCCTCTACCCTATCCTATCCTCTATCCTATCATATCCTCTATCCTATCCTATCCTCTATCCTATCCTATCCTATCCTCTATCCTATCCTATCCTCTATCCTATCCTATCCTCTATCCTATCCTATCCTCTATCCTATCCTTTCCTCAATCCTATTATATCCTCTATCCTATCCTGTCCTATCCTCTATCCTATCCTATCCTGTATCCTATCCTATCCTCTATCCTATCCTATCGTCTATCCTATCCTATCGTCTATCCTATCCTATCCTCTATCCTATCCTATCCTCTATCCTATCCTATCCTCTATCCTATCCTCTATCCCATCCTATCCTCTATCCTATCCTATCCTCTGTCCTATCCTATCCTCTATCCTATCCTATCCTCTATCCTATCCTATCCTCTATCCTATCCTATCCTCTATCCTATCCTATCCTCTATCCTATCCTATCCTCTATCCTATCCTATCCTCTATCCTATCCTATCCTATCCTCTATAATATCCTATCCTCTATCCTATCCTATCCTCTATCCTATCCTATCCTCTATCCTATCCTATCCTCTATCCTATCCTATCCTATCCTCTATCCTATCCTATCCTATCCTCTATCCTATCCTATCCTCTATCCTTTATCCTATCCTCTCCTCTATCCTATCCTATCCTATCCTATCCTCTATCCGATCCTCTATCCTATCCAATCCTCTATCCTATCCTCTATCCTATCCTATCCTCTATCCTATCCTATCCTATCCTCTATCCTATCCTATCTTTTATCCTATCCTATCCTCTATTCTATCCTATCCTTTATCCTATCCTATCCTCTATCCTACCCTATCCTCTACCTTATCCTATACTCTATCCTATCCAATTACCTATCCTATCCTCTATCCTATCCTATCCTCTATCCTATCCTATCCTCTATCCTATCCTATCCTCTATCCTATCCTATCCTCTATCCTATCCTATCCTCTATTATATCCTATCCTCTATCCTATCCTATCCTCTATCCTATCCTATCCTCAATCCTATCCTATCCTCTATCCTATCCTATCCTATCCTCTATCCTATCCTATCCTCTATCCTATCCTATCCTCTATCCTATCCTATCCTCTATCCTATCCTATCCTCTATCCTGTCCTCTATCCTATACTCTATCCTATCCTATCCTCTATCCTATCCTCTATCCTATCCTATCCTCTATCCTATCCTCTATCCTATCCTCTATCCTATCCTCTATCCTATCCTCTATCCTATCCTATCCTCTATCCTATCCTATCCTCTATCCTATCCTATCCTCTATCCTATCCTATCCTCTATCCTATCCTATCCTCTATCCTACCCTATCCTCTACCTTATCCTATACTCTATCCTATCCAATTACCTATCCTATCCTCTATCCTATCCTATCCTCTATCCTATCCTATCCTCTATCCTATCCTATCCTCTATCCTATCCTATCCTCTATCCTATCCTATCTTCTATCCTATCCTATCCTCTATCCTATCCTATCCTCTATCCTATCCTATCCTCTATCCTATCCTCTATCCTATCCTCTATCCTATCCTATCCTCTATCCTATCCTATCCTCTATCCTATCCTATCCTCTTTCCTATCCTATCCTCTATCCTATCCTCTATCCTATCCTATCCTCTATCC
Organism: Halictus rubicundus; assembly: GCF_050948215.1. Taxonomy (NCBI): domain Eukaryota; kingdom Metazoa; phylum Arthropoda; class Insecta; order Hymenoptera; family Halictidae; genus Halictus; species Halictus rubicundus. The sequence continues at coordinate 5,702 of NW_027489453.1, forward strand.
GATCCTCTATCCTATCCTATCCTCTATCCTATCCTCTATCCTATCCTCTATCCTATCCTCTATCCTATCCTATCCTTTATCCTATCCTATCCTCTATTCTATCCTGTCCTTTATCCTATCCTCTATCCTATACTATCCCCTATCCTATTATATCGTCTATCCTATCCTATCCTCTACCTTATCCTATACTCTATCCTGTCCTATCCTCTATCCTATCCTATCCTCTATCCTATCCTATCCTCTATCCTATCCTATCCTCTATCCTATCCTATCCTCTATCCTATCCTATCCTCTATCCTATCCTATCCTCTATCCTATCCTATCCTCTATCCTATCCTCTATCCTATCCTATCCTCTATCCTATCCTATCCTCTATCCTATCCTATCCTCTATCCTATCCTATCCTCTATCCTATCCTATCCTCTATCGTATCCTATCCTCTATCCTGTCCTCTATCCTATACTCTATCCTATCCTATCCTCTATCCTATCCTCTATCCTATCCTATCCTCTATCCTATCCTCTATCCTATCCTCTATCCTATCCTCTATCCTATCCTCTATCCTATCCTATCCTCTATCCTATCCTATCCTGTATCTTATCCTATCGTCTATCCTATCCTCTATCCTATCGTCTATCCTATCCTATCCTCTGTCCCATCCTATCCTCTATCCTATCCTATCCTCTATCCTATCCTATCCTCTATCCTATCCTATCCTCTATCCTATCCTATCCTCTATATTATCCTATCCTCTATCCTATGATATCCTCTTTCCTATCCTATCCTCTATCCTATCCTATCCTCTATCCTATCCTTTCCTCAATCCTATTATATCCTCTATCCTATCCTATCCTCTATCCTATATTATCCTCTACCCTATCCTATCCTCTATCCTATCATATCCTCTATCCTATCCTATCCTCTATCCTATCCTATCCTATCCTCTATCCTATCCTATCCTCTATCCTATCCTATCCTCTATCCTATCCTATCCTCTATCCTATCCTTTCCTCAATCCTATTATATCCTCTATCCTATCCTGTCCTATCCTCTATCCTATCCTATCCTGTATCCTATCCTATCCTCTATCCTATCCTATCGTCTATCCTATCCTATCGTCTATCCTATCCTATCCTCTATCCTATCCTATCCTCTATCCTATCCTATCCTCTATCCTATCCTCTATCCCATCCTATCCTCTATCCTATCCTATCCTCTGTCCTATCCTATCCTCTATCCTATCCTATCCTCTATCCTATCCTATCCTCTATCCTATCCTATCCTCTATCCTATCCTATCCTCTATCCTATCCTATCCTCTATCCTATCCTATCCTATCCTCTATAATATCCTATCCTCTATCCTATCCTATCCTCTATCCTATCCTATCCTCTATCCTATCCTATCCTCTATCCTATCCTATCCTATCCTCTATCCTATCCTATCCTATCCTCTATCCTATCCTATCCTTTATCCTATCCTATCCTCTATTCTATCCTATCCTCTATCCTATCCTATCCTCTAGCCTATATTATCCTCTACCCTATCCTATCCTCTATCCTATCATATCCTCTATCCTATCCTATCCTCTATCCTATCCTATCCTATCCTCTATCCTATCCTATCCTCTATCCTATCCTATCCTCTATCCTATCCTATCCTCTATCCTATCCTATCCTCTATCCTATCCTTTCCTCAATCCTATTATATCCTCTATCCTATCCTGTCCTATCCTCTATCCTATCCTATCCTGTATCCTATCCTATCCTCTATCCTATCCTATCGTCTATCCTATCCTATCGTCTATCCTATCCTATCCTCTATCCTATCCTATCCTCTATCCTATCCTATCCTCTATCCTATCCTCTATCCCATCCTATCCTCTATCCTATCCTATCCTCTGTCCTATCCTATCCTCTATCCTATCCTATCCTCTATCCTATCCTATCCTCTATCCTATCCTATCCTCTATCCTATCCTATCCTCTATCCTATCCTATCCTCTATCCTATCCTATCCTATCCTCTATAATATCCTATCCTCTATCCTATCCTATCCTCTATCCTATCCTATCCTCTATCCTATCCTATCCTCTATCCTATCCTATCCTATCCTCTATCCTATCCTATCCTATCCTCTATCCTATCCTATCCTTTATCCTATCCTATCCTCTATTCTATCCTATCCTCTATCCTATCCTATCCTCTAGCCTATCCTATCCTCTATCCTATCCTATCCTCTATCCTATCCTATCCTCTATCCTATCCTCTATCCTATCCTATCCTCTATCCTATCCTATCCTCTATCCGATCCTCTATCCTATCCTCTATCCCATCCTATCCTCTATCCTATCCTATCCTCTGTCCTATCCTATCCTCTATCCTATCCTATCATCTATCCTATCCTATCCTCTTTCCTATCCTATCATCTATCCTATCCTATCCTCTATCCTATCCTTTCCGCAATCCTATCCTATCCTCTATCCTATCCTATCCTCTATCCTATCCTATCCTATCCTCTATCCTATCCTATCCTCTATCCTATGCTATGCTCTATCCAATCCTATCCTTTATCCTATCCTATCCAATTACCTATCCTATCCTCTATCCTATCCTATCCTCTATCCTATCCTATCCTCTATCCTATCCTATCCTCTATCCTATCCTATCCTATCCTCTATCCTATCCTATCCTCTATCCTATCCTATCCTCTATCCTATCCTATCCTCTATCCTATCCTATCCTCTATCCTATCCTATCCTATCCTATCCTCTATCCTATCCTATCCTTTATCCTATCCTATCCTCTATTCTATCCTATCCTCTATCCTATCCTATCCTCTATCCTATCCTATCCTCTATCCTATCCTATCCTCTATCCTATCCTATCCTCTATCCTATCCTATCCTCTATCCTATCCTATCCTCTATCCTATCCTATCCTCTATCCTATCCTCTATCCTATCCTATCCTCTATCCGATCCTCTATCCTATCCTATCCTCTATCCTATCCTCTATCCTATCCTCTATCCTATCCTCTATCCTATCCTATCCTTTATCCTATCCTATCCTCTATTCTATCCTGTCCTTTATCCTATCCTCTATCCTATACTATCCCCTATCCTATCCTATCCTCTACCTTATCCTATACTCTATCCTGTCCTATCCTCTATCCTATCCTATCCTCTATCCTATCCTATCCTCTATCCTATCCTATCCTCTATCCTATCCTATCCTCTATCCTATCCTATCCTCTATCCTATCCTATCCTCTATCCTATCCTATCCTCTATCCTATCCTATCCTCTATCCTATCCTATCCTCTATCCTATCCTCTATCCTATCCTATCATCTATCCTATCCTATCCTCTATCCTATCCTTTCCGCAATCCTATCCTATCCTCTATCCTATCCTATCCTCTATCCTATCCTATCCTATCCTCTATCCTATCCTATCCTCTATCCTATGCTATGCTCTATCCAATCCTATCCTTTATCCTATCCTATCCAATTACCTATCCTATCCTCTATCCTATCCTATCCTCTATCCTATCCTATCCTCTATCCTATCCTATCCTCTATCCTATCCTATCCTCTATCCTATCCTATCCTATCCTCTATCCTATCCTATCCTCTATCCTATCCTATCCTCTATCCTATCCTATCCTCTATCCTATCCTATCCTCTATCCTATCCTATCCTATCCTATCCTCTATCCTATCCTATCCTTTATCCTATCCTATCCTCTATTCTATCCTATCCTCTATCCTATCCTATCCTCTATCCTATCCTATCCTTTATCCTATCCTATCCTCTATTCTATCCTATCCTCTATCCTATCCTATCCTCTATCCTATCCTATCCTCTATCCTATCCTATCCTCTATCCTATCCTATCCTCTATCCTATCCTATCCTCTATCCTATCCTATCCTCTATCCTATCCTATCCTCTATCCTATCCTCTATCCTATCCTATCCTCTATCCGATCCTCTATCCTATCCTATCCTCTATCCTATCCTCTATCCTATCCTCTATCCTATCCTCTATCCTATCCTATCCTTTATCCTATCCTATCCTCTATTCTATCCTGTCCTTTATCCTATCCTCTATCCTATACTATCCCCTATCCTATCCTATCCTCTACCTTATCCTATACTCTATCCTGTCCTATCCTCTATCCTATCCTATCCTCTATCCTATCCTATCCTCTATCCTATCCTATCCTCTATCCTATCCTATCCTCTATCCTATCCTATCCTCTATCCTATCCTATCCTCTATCCTATCCTATCCTCTATCCTATCCTATCCTCTATCCTATCCTATCCTCTATCCTATCCTCTATCCTATCCTATCATCTATCCTATCCTATCCTCTATCCTATCCTTTCCGCAATCCTATCCTATCCTCTATCCTATCCTATCCTCTATCCTATCCTATCCTATCCTCTATCCTATCCTATCCTCTATCCTATGCTATGCTCTATCCAATCCTATCCTTTATCCTATCCTATCCAATTACCTAACCTATCCTCTATCCTATCCTATCCTCTATCCTATCCTATCCTCTATCCTATCCTATCCTCTATCCTATCCTATCCTCTATCCTATCCTATCCTATCCTCTATCCTATCCTATCCTGTATCCTATCCTATCCTCTATCCTATCCTATCCTCTATCCTATCCTATCCTCTATCCTATCCTATCCTCTATCCTATCCTATCCTCTATCCTATCCTATCCTCTATCCTATCCTATCCTCTATCCTATCCTCTATCCTATCCTATCATCTATCCTATCCTATCCTCTATCCTATCCTTTCCGCAATCCTATCCTATCCTCTATCCTATCCTATCCTCTATCCTATCCTATCCTATCCTCTATCCTATCCTATCCTCTATCCTATGCTATGCTCTATCCAATCCTATCCTTTATCCTATCCTATCCAATTACCTATCCTATCCTCTATCCTATCCTATCCTCTATCCTATCCTATCCTCTATCCTATCCTTTCCTCAATCCTATTATATCCTCTATCCTATCCTGTCCTATCCTCTATCCTATCCTATCCTGTATCCTATCCTATCCTCTATCCTATCCTATCGTCTATCCTATCCTATCGTCTATCCTATCCTATCCTCTATCCTATCCTATCCTCTATCCTATCCTATCCTCTATCCTATCCTCTATCCCATCCTATCCTCTATCCTATCCTATCCTCTGTCCTATCCTATCCTCTATCCTATCCTATCCTCTATCCTATCCTATCCTCTATCCTATCCTATCCTCTATCCTATCCTATCCTCTATCCTATCCTATCCTCTATCCTATCCTATCCTCTATCCTATCCTATCCTATCCTCTATAATATCCTATCCTCTATCCTATCCTATCCTCTATCCTATCCTATCCTCTATCCTATCCTATCCTCTATCCTATCCTATCCTATCCTCTATCCTATCCTATCCTATCCTCTATCCTATCCTATCCTTTATCCTATCCTATCCTCTATTCTATCCTATCCTCTATCCTATCCTATCCTCTAGCCTATCCTATCCTCTATCCTATCCTATCCTCTATCCTATCCTATCCTCTATCCTATCCTCTATCCTATCCTATCCTCTATCCTATCCTATCCTCTATCCGATCCTCTATCCTATCCTCTATCCCATCCTATCCTCTATCCTATCCTATCCTCTGTCCTATCCTATCCTCTATCCTATCCTATCATCTATCCTATCCTATCCTCTTTCCTATCCTATCATCTATCCTATCCTATCCTCTATCCTATCCTTTCCGCAATCCTATCCTATCCTCTATCCTATCCTATCCTCTATCCTATCCTATCCTATCCTCTATCCTATCCTATCCTCTATCCTATGCTATGCTCTATCCAATCCTATCCTTTATCCTATCCTATCCAATTACCTATCCTATCCTCTATCCTATCCTATCCTCTATCCTATCCTATCCTCTATCCTATCCTATCCTCTATCCTATCCTATCCTATCCTCTATCCTATCCTATCCTCTATCCTATCCTATCCTCTATCCTATCCTATCCTCTATCCTATCCTATCCTCTATCCTATCCTATCCTATCCTATCCTCTATCCTATCCTATCCTTTATCCTATCCTATCCTCTATTCTATCCTATCCTCTATCCTATCCTATCCTCTATCCTATCCTATCCTCTATCCTATCCTATCCTCTATCCTATCCTATCCTCTATCCTATCCTATCCTCTATCCTATCCTATCCTCTATCCTATCCTATCCTCTATCCTATCCTCTATCCTATCCTATCCTCTATCCGATCCTCTATCCTATCCTATCCTCTATCCTATCCTCTATCCTATCCTCTATCCTATCCTCTATCCTATCCTATCCTTTATCCTATCCTATCCTCTATTCTATCCTGTCCTTTATCCTATCCTCTATCCTATACTATCCCCTATCCTATCCTATCCTCTACCTTATCCTATACTCTATCCTGTCCTATCCTCTATCCTATCCTATCCTCTATCCTATCCTATCCTCTATCCTATCCTATCCTCTATCCTATCCTATCCTCTATCCTATCCTATCCTCTATCCTATCCTATCCTCTATCCTATCCTATCCTCTATCCTATCCTATCCTCTATCCTATCCTATCCTCTATCCTATCCTCTATCCTATCCTATCATCTATCCTATCCTATCCTCTATCCTATCCTTTCCGCAATCCTATCCTATCCTCTATCCTATCCTATCCTCTATCCTATCCTATCCTATCCTCTATCCTATCCTATCCTCTATCCTATGCTATGCTCTATCCAATCCTATCCTTTATCCTATCCTATCCAATTACCTATCCTATCCTCTATCCTATCCTATCCTCTATCCTATCCTATCCTCTATCCTATCCTATCCTCTATCCTATCCTATCCTCTATCCTATCCTATCCTATCCTCTATCCTATCCTATCCTCTATCCTATCCTATCCTCTATCCTATCCTATCCTCTATCCTATCCTATCCTCTATCCTATCCTATCCTATCCTATCCTCTATCCTATCCTATCCTTTATCCTATCCTATCCTCTATTCTATCCTATCCTCTATCCTATCCTATCCTCTATCCTATCCTATCCTCTATCCTATCCTATCCTCTATCCTATCCTATCCTCTATCCTATCCTATCCTCTATCCTATCCTATCCTCTATCCTATCCTATCCTCTATCCTATCCTATCCTCTATCCTATCCTATCCTCTATCCTATCCTCTATCCTATCCTATCCTCTATCCTATCCTATCCTCTATCCCATCCTATCATCTATCCTATCCTATCCTCTATCCTATCCTATCCTCTATCCTATCCTATCCTCTATCCTATCCTCTATCCCATCCTATCCTCTATCCTATCCTATCCTCTGTCCTATCCTATCCTCTATCCTATCCTATCATCTATCCTATCCTATCCTCTTTCCTATCCTATCATCTATCCTATCCTATCCTCTATCCTATCCTTTCCGCAATCCTATCCTATCCTTTATCCTATCCTATCCTCTATTCTATCCTATCCTCTATCCTATCCTATCCTCTATCCTATCCTATCCTCTATCCTATCCTATCCTCTATCCTATCCTATCCTCTATCCTATCCTATCCTCTATCCTATCCTATCCTCTATCCTATCCTCTATCCTATCCTATCCTCTATCCTATCCTATCCTCTATCCGATCCTCTATCCTATCCTATCCTCTATCCTACCCTATCCTCTATCCCATCCTATCATCTATCCTATCCTATCCTCTATCCTATCCTATCCTCTATCCTATCCTATCCTCTATCCTATCCTATCCTCTATAATATTCCAACCCTCTATCCTATCCTATCCTCTATCCTATCCTCTATGCTATCCTATCCTCTATCCTATCCTATCCTCTATCCTTTCCTATCCTCTATCCTATCCTCTATCCTATCCTCTATCCCATCCTATCCTCTATCCTATCCTATCCTTAATCCTATCCTATCCTCTATCCTGTCCTATCCTCTATCCTATACTATCCTCTACCTTATCCTATCCGCTATCCTATCCAATTACCTATCCTATCCTCTATCCTATCCTATCCTCTATCCTATCCTATCCTGTATCCTATCCTATCCTCTATCCTATCCTATCTTCTATCCTATCCTATCCTCTATCCTATCCTATCCTCTATCCTATCCTATCCTCTATCCTATCCTCTATCCCATCCTATCCTCTATCCTATCCTATCCTCTGTCCTATCCTATCCTCTATCCTATCCTATCATCTATCCTATCCTATCCTCTTTCCTATCCTATCATCTATCCTATCCTATCCTCTATCCTATCCTTTCCGCAATCCTATCCTATCCTCTATCCTATCCTATCCTCTATCCTATCCTATCCTATCCTCTATCCTATCCTATCCTCTATCCTATCCTATCCTCTATCCAATCCTATCCTTTATCCTATCCTATCCAATTACCTATCCTATCCTCTATCCTATCCTATCCTCTATCCTATCCTATCCTCTATCCTATCCTATCCTCTATCCTATCCTATCCTCTATCCTATCCTATCCTCTATCCTATCCTATCCTCTATCCTATCCTATCCTATCCTCTATTCTATCCTATCCTTTATCCTATCCTCTATCCTATCCTATCCTCTATCCTATCCTATCCTCTATTCTATCCTATCCTCTATCCTATCCTATCCTCTATCCTATCCTATCCTCTATCCTATCCTATCCTCTATCCTATCCTATCCTCTATCCTATCCTATCCTCTATCCTTTATCCTAGCCTATCCTCTATCCTATCCTATCCTATCCTATCCTCTATCCGATCCTCTATCCTATCCTATCCTATCCTATCCTCTATCCTATCCTATCCTCTATCCTATCCTCTATTCTATCCTATCCTCTAGCCTATCCTATCCTCTATCCTATCCTATCCTCTATCCTATCCTATCCTCTATCCTATCCTATCCTCAATCCTATCCTATCCTCTATCCTATCCTATCCTATCCTCTATCCTATCCTATCCCCTATCCTATCCTATCCTCTATCCTATCCTATCCTCTATCCTATCCTATCCTCAATCCTATCCTATCCTCTATCCTATCCTATCCTATCCTCTATCCTATCCTATCCTCTATCCTATCCTATCCTCTATCCTATCCTATCCTCTATCGTATCCTATCCTCTATCCTGTCCTCTATCCTATACTCTATCCTATCCTATCCTCTATCCTATCCTCTATCCTATCCTATCCTCTATCCTATCCTCTATCCTATCCTATCCTCTATCCTATCCTATCCTCTATCTTATCCTATCCTCTATCCTATCCTCTATCCTATCGTCTATCCTATCCTATCCTCTGTCCCATCCTATCCTCTATCCTATCCTATCCCGTATCCTATCCTATCCTCTATCCTATCCTATCCTCTATCCTATCCTATCCTCTATCCTATCCTATCCTCTATCCTATGATATCCTCTTTCCTATCCTATCCTCTATCCTATCCTATCCTCTATCCTATCCTTTCCTCAATCCTATTATATCCTCTATCCTATCCTATCCTCTATCCTATATTATCCTCTACCCTATCCTATCCTCTATCCTATCATATCCTCTATCCTATCCTATCCTCTATCCTATCCTATCCTATCCTCTATCCTATCCTATCCTCTATCCTATCCTATCCTCTATCCTATCCTATCCTCTTTCCTATCCTATCATCTATCCTATCCTATCCTCTATCCTATCCTTTCCGCAATCCTATCCTATCCTCTATCCTATCCTATCCTCTATCCTATCCTATCCTATCCTCTATCCTATCCTATCCTCTATCCTATCCTATCCTCTATCCAATCCTATCCTTTATCCTATCCTATCCAATTACCTATCCTATCCTCTATCCTATCCTATCCTCTATCCTATCCTATCCTCTATCCTATCCTATCCTCTATCCTATCCTATCCTCTATCCTATCCTATCCTCTATCCTATCCTATCCTCTATCCTATCCTATCCTATCCTCTATTCTATCCTATCCTTTATCCTATCCTCTATCCTATCCTATCCTCTATCCTATCCTATCCTCTATTCTATCCTATCCTCTATCCTATCCTATCCTCTATCCTATCCTATCCTCTATCCTATCCTATCCTCTATCCTATCCTATCCCCTATCCTATCCTATCCTCTATCCTTTATCCTAGCCTATCCTCTATCCTATCCTATCCTATCCTATCCTCTATCCGATCCTCTATCCTATCCTATCCTATCCTATCCTCTATCCTATCCTATCCTCTATCCTATCCTCTATTCTATCCTATCCTCTAGCCTATCCTATCCTCTATCCTATCCTATCCTCTATCCTATCCTATCCTCTATCCTATCCTATCCTCAATCCTATCCTATCCTCTATCCTATCCTATCCTATCCTCTATCCTATCCTATCCCCTATCCTATCCTATCCTCTATCCTATCCTATCCTCTATCCTATCCTATCCTCAATCCTATCCTATCCTCTATCCTATCCTATCCTATCCTCTATCCTATCCTATCCTCTATCCTATCCTATCCTCTATCCTATCCTATCCTCTATCGTATCCTATCCTCTATCCTGTCCTCTATCCTATACTCTATCCTATCCTATCCTCTATCCTATCCTCTATCCTATCCTATCCTCTATCCTATCCTCTATCCTATCCTATCCTCTATCCTATCCTATCCTCTATCTTATCCTATCCTCTATCCTATCCTCTATCCTATCGTCTATCCTATCCTATCCTCTGTCCCATCCTATCCTCTATCCTATCCTATCCCGTATCCTATCCTATCCTCTATCCTATCCTATCCTCTATCCTATCCTATCCTCTATCCTATCCTATCCTCTATCCTATCCTATCCTCTATCCTATGATATCCTCTTTCCTATCCTATCCTCTATCCTATCCTATCCTCTATCCTATCCTTTCCTCAATCCTATTATATCCTCTATCCTATCCTATCCTCTATCCTATATTATCCTCTACCCTATCCTATCCTCTATCCTATCATATCCTCTATCCTATCCTATCCTCTATCCTATCCTATCCTATCCTCTATCCTATCCTATCCTCTATCCTATCCTATCCTCTATCCTATCCTATCCTCTATCCTATCCTTTCCTCAATCCTATTATATCCTCTATCCTATCCTATCCTATCCTCTATCCTATCCTATCCTGTATCCTATCCTATCCTCTATCCTATCCTATCGTCTATCCTATCCTATCCTCTATCCTATCCTATCCTCAATCCTATGATATCCTCTTTCCTATCCTATCCTCTATCCTATCATATCCTCTATCCTATCCTTTCCTCAATCCTATTATATCCTCTATCCTATCCTATCCTCTATCCTATATTATTCTCTATCCTATCCTATCCTCTATCCTATCATATCCTCTATCCTATCCTCTATCCTATCCTATCCTCTATCCTATCCTATCCTCTATCCCATCCTATCATCTATCCTATCCTATCCTCTATCCTATCCTATCCTCTATCCTATCCTATCCTATCCTCTATCCTATCCTATCCTCTATCCTATCCTCTATTCTATCCTATCCTCCTATTTTATCCTATCCTCTAATCCTATCCTATCCACTATCCTATCCTATCCTCTATCCTATCTCCTATCCTCATCTATCCTAACCTACTACTCCATCCTATCTAAACTCTATCCTATCCTATCCTCTACTATCCTATCCTATCCTCTAATCCTATCCTATCCTCTATCTATCCTATCCTCTATCCTATCCTATCCAACCTATCCTATCCTCTTCCTATCCTATCCTATCCTCTATCCTATCCTATCCTCTATCCTATCCTATCCTCTATCCTTCCTATCCTATCCTCTCCTATCCTATCCTATCCTCTATCCTATCCTATCCTCTATCCTATCCTATCCTCTATCCTATCCTATCCTCTATCCTATCCTATCCTCTATCCTATCCTATCCTATCCATCCTATCCTATCCTATCCTCTATCCTATCCTATCCTCTATCCTATCCTCTATCCTATCCTAACCTCTATCCTATCCTATCCTCAATCCTATCCTCTATCCTATCCTATCCTCTATCCTATCCTACCTCTATCCTATCCTATCCTCTATCCTATCCTCTATCCTATCCTCTATCCTATCTCTATCCTATCCTATCCTCTATCCTATCCTCTATCCTATCCTATCCTCTATCCTATCCTCTATCCTATCCTATCCTCTATCCTATCCTTCTCTATCCTATCCTATCCTCTATCCATCTCTATCCTATCCTCTATCCTATCCTATCCTCTATCCATCCTATCCTCTATCCTATCCTATCCTCTAACCTATCCTATCCTATCCTCTATCCTATCCTATCCTCTATCCTATCCTATCCTCTATCCTATCCTATCCTCTATCCTATCCTATCCTCTATCCTATCCTATCCTCTATCCTATCCTATCCTATCCTCTATCCTATCCTATCCTCTATCGTATCCTATCCTCTATCCCTATCCTCTATCCTATCTCTATCCTATCCTATCCTCTATCCTATCCTCTATCCTATCCTATCCTCTATCCTATCCTCTATCCTATCCTATCCTCTATCCTATCCTCTATCCTATCCTCTATCCTATACTCTATCCTATCCTATCCTCTATCCTATCCTATCCTATCCTATCCTCTATCCTATCCTCTATCCTATCCTATCCTCTATCCATCCTATCCTCTATCTATCCTATCCTCTATCCTATCCCTATCCTATCTCTATCCTATCCTATCCTCTATCCATCCTATCCTCTATCCTATCCTATCCCTATCCTATCCTATCCTCTATCCTATCCTATCCTCTATCCTATCCTATCCTCAATCCTATCCTATCCTCTATCCTATCCTATCCTATCCTCTATCCTATCCTATCCTCTATCCTATCCTATCCTCTATCCTATCCTATCCTCTATCCTATCCTATCCTCAATCCTATCCTATCCTCTATCCTATCCTATCCTATCCTCTATCCTATCCTATCCTCTATCCTATCCTATCCTCTATCCTATCCTATCCTCTATCCTATCCTATCCTCTATCCTTCCTCTATCCTATACTCTATCCTATCCTATCCTCTATCCTATCCTCTATCCTACCTATCCTCTATCCTATCCTCTATCCTATCCTATCCTCTATCCTATCCTATCCTCTATCTATCCTATCCTCTATCCTATCCTCTATCCTATCGTCTATCCTATCCTATCCTCTTTCCCATCCTATCCTCTATCCTATCCTATCCCGTATCCTATCCTATCCTCTATCCTATCCTATCCTCTATCCTATCCTATCCTCTATCCTATCCTATCCTCTATCCTATCCTATCCTCTATCCTATGATATCCTCTTTCCTATCCTATCCTCTATCCTATCCTATCCTCTATCCTATCCTTTCCTCAATCCTATTATATCCTCTATCCTATCCTATCCTCTATCCTATATTATCCTCTACCCTATCCTATCCTCTATCCTATCATATCCTCTATCCTATCCTATCCTCTATCCTATCCTATCCTATCCTCTATCCTATCCTATCCTCTATCCTATCCTATCCTCTATCCTATCCTATCCTCTATCCTATCCTTTCCTCAATCCTATTATATCCTCTATCCTATCCTATCCTATCCTCTATCCTATCCTATCCTGTATCCTATCCTATCCTCTATCCTATCCTATCGTCTATCCTATCCTATCCTCTATCCTATCCTATCCTCAATCCTATGATATCCTCTTTCCTATCCTATCCTCTATCCTATCATATCCTCTATCCTATCCTTTCCTCAATCCTTTATATCCTCTATCCTATCCTATCCTCTATCCTATATTATTCTCTATCCTATCCTATCCTCTATCCTATCATATCCTCTATCCTATCCTCTATCCTATCCTATCCTCTATCCTATCCTATCCTCTATCCCATCCTATCATCTATCCTATCCTATCCTCTATCCTATCCTATCCTCTATCCTATCCTATCCTATCCTCTATCCTATCCTATCCTCTATCCTATCCTCTATTCTATCCTATCCTCTATCCTATCCTATCCTCTATCCTATCCTATCCTCTATCCTATCCTATCCTCTATCCTATCCTATCCTCAATCCTATCCTATCCTCTATCCTATCCTATCCTATCCTCTATCCTATCCTATCCTCTATCCTATCCTATCCTCTATCCTATCCTATCCTCTATCCTATCCTATCCTCAATCCTATCCTATCCTCTATCCTATCCTATCCTATCCTCTATCCTATCCTATCCTCTATCGTATCCTATCCTCTATCCTGTCCTCTATCCTATACTCTATCCTATCCTATCCTCTATCCTATCCTCTATCCTATCCTATCCTCTATCCTATCCTATCCTCTATCCTATCCTATCCTCAATCCTATCCTATCCTCTATCCTATCCTATCCTATCCTCTATCCTATCCTATCCTCTATCGTATCCTATCCTCTATCCTGTCCTCTATCCTATACTCTATCCTATCCTATCCTCTATCCTATCCTCTATCCTATCCTATCCTCTATCCTATCCTCTATCCTATCCTATCCTCTATCCTATCCTCTATCCTATCCTCTATCCTATACTCTATCCTATCCTATCCTCTATCCTATCCTCTATCCTATCCTATCCTCTATCCTATCCTCTATCCTATCCTATCCTCTATCCTATCCTATCCTCTATCTTATCCTATCCTCTATCCTATCCTCTATCCTATCGTCTATCCTATCCTATCCTCTGTCCCATCCTATCCTCTATCCTATCCTATCCTCTATCCTATCCTATCCTATCCTCTATCCTATCCTATCCTCTATCCTATCCTATCCTCTATCCTATCCTATCCTCTATCCTATCCTATCCTCAATCCTATCCTATCCTCTATCCTATCCTATCCTATCCTCTATCCTATCCTATCCTCTATCGTATCCTATCCTCTATCCTGTCCTCTATCCTATACTCTATCCTATCCTATCCTCTATCCTATCCTCTATCCTATCCTATCCTCTATCCTATCCTCTATCCTATCCTATCCTCTATCCTATCCTCTATCCTATCCTCTATCCTATACTCTATCCTATCCTATCCTCTATCCTATCCTCTATCCTATCCTATCCTCTATCCTATCCTCTATCCTATCCTATCCTCTATCCTATCCTATCCTCTATCTTATCCTATCCTCTATCCTATCCTCTATCCTATCGTCTATCCTATCCTATCCTCTGTCCCATCCTATCCTCTATCCTATCCTATCCCGTATCCTATCCTATCCTCTATCCTATCCTATCCTCTATCCTATCCTATCCTCTATCCTATCCTATCCTCTATCCTATGATATCCTCTTTCCTATCCTATCCTCTATCCTATCCTATCCTCTATCCTATCCTTTCCTCAATCCTATTATATCCTCTATCCTATCCTATCCTCTATCCTATATTATCCTCTACCCTATCCTATCCTCTATCCTATCATATCCTCTATCCTATCCTATCCTCTATCCTATCCTATCCTATCCTCTATCCTATCCTATCCTCTATCCTATCCTATCCTCTATCCTATCCTATCCTCTATCCTATCCTTTCCTCAATCCTATTATATCCTCTATCCTATCCTATCCTATCGTCTATCCTATCCTATCCTCTGTCCCATCCTATCCTCTATCCTATCCTATCCTCTATCCTATCCTATCCTCTATCCTATCCTATCCTCTATCCTATCCTATCCTCTATCCTATCCTATCCTCTATCCTATGATATCCTCTTTCCTATCCTATCCTCTATCCTATCCTATCCTCTATCCTATCCTCTCCTCAATCCTATTATATCCTCTATCCTATCCTATCCTCTATCCTATATTATCCTCTACCCTATCCTATCCTCTATCCTATCATATCCTCTATCCTATCCTATCCTCTATCCTATCCTATCCTGTATCCTATCCTATCCTCTGTCCTATCCTATCGTCTATCCTATCCTATCCTCTATCCTATCCTATCCTCTATCCTATCCTCTATCCCATCCTATCCTCTATCCTATCCTATCCTCTGTCCTATCCTATCCTCTATCCTATCCTATCATCTATCCTATCCTATCCTCTTTCCTATCCTATCATCTATCCTATCCTATCCTCTATCCTATCCTTTCCGCAATCCTATCCTATCCTCTATCCTATCCTATCCTCTATCCTATCCTATCCTCTATCCTATCCTATCCTATCCTCTATCCTATCCTATCCTCTATCCTATCCTATCCTCTATCCTATCCTATCCTCTATCCTATCCTATCCTCTATCCTATCCTATCCTCTATCCTATCCTATCCTCTATCCTATCCTATCCTCTATCCTATCCTATCCTCTATCCTATCCTATCCTCTATCCTATCCTATCCTATCCTCTATTCTATCCTATCCTTTATCCTATCCTCTATCCTATTCTATCCTCTATCCTATCCTATCCTCTATCCCATCCTATCATCTATCCTATCCTATCCTCTATCCTATCCTATCCTCTATCCTATCCTTTCCTCTATCCTATCCTATCCTCTATCCTATCCTATCCTCTATCCTATCCTATCCTCTATCCTATCCTCTATTCTATCCTATCCTCTATCCTATCCTATCCTCTATCCTATCCTATCCTCTATCCTATCCTATCCTCTATCCTATCCTCTATCCTATCCTATCCTCTATCCTTTATCCTAGCCTATCCTCTATCCTATCCTATCCTATCGTATCCTCTATCCGATCCTCTATCCTATCCTATCCTCTATCCTATCCTCTATCCTATCCTCTATCCTATCCTCTATCCTATCCTATCCTCTATCCTATCCTATCCTCTATCTTATCCTATCCTCTATCCTATCCTCTATCCTATCCTTCTATCATATCCTATCCTCTGTCCCATCCTATCCTCTATCCTATCCTATCCTGTATCCTATCCTATCCTCTATCCTATCCTATCCTCTATCCTATCCTATCCTCTATCCTATCCTATCCTCTATCCTATGATATCCTCTTTCCTATCCTATCCTCTATCCTATCCTATCCTCTATCCTATCCTTTCCTCAATCCTATTATATCCTCTATCCTATCCTATCCTCTATCCTATATTATCCTCTACCCTATCCTATCCTCTATCCTATCATATCCTCTATCCTATCCTATCCTCTATCCTATCCTATCCTATCCTCTATCCTATCCTATCCTCTATCCTATCCTATCCTCTATCCTATCCTATCCTCTATCCTATCCTTTCCTCAATCCTATTATATCCTCTATCCTATCCTATCCTATCCTCTATCCTATCCTATCCTGTATCCTATCCTATCCTCTATCCTATCCTATCGTCTATCCTATCCTATCCTCTATCCTATCCTATCCTCAATCCTATGATATCCTCTTTCCTATCCTATCCTCTATCCTATCATATCCTCTATCCTATCCTTTCCTCAATCCTATTATATCCTCTATCCTATCCTATCCTCTATCCTATATTATTCTCTATCCTATCCTATCCTCTATCCTATCATATCCTCTATCCTATCCTATCCTCTATCCTATCCTATCCTCTATCCTATCCTATCCTCTATCCTATCCTCTATCCTATCCTATCCTCTATCCTATCCTATCCTCTATCCCATCCTATCATCTATCCTATCCTATCCTCTATCCTATCCTATCCTCTATCCTATCCTATCCTATCCTCTATCCTATCCTATCCTCTATCCTATCCTCTATTCTATCCTATCCTCTATCCTATCCTATCCTCTATCCTATCCTATCCTCTATCCTATCCTATCCTCAATCCTATCCTATCCTCTATCCTATCCTATCCTATCCTCTATCCTATCCTATCCTCTATCCTATCCTATCCTCTATCCTATCCTATCCTCTATCCTATCCTATCCTCAATCCTATCCTATCCTCTATCCTATCCTATCCTATCCTCTATCCTATCCTATCCTCTATCCTATCCTATCCTCTATCCTATCCTATCCTCTATCGTATCCTATCCTCTATCCTGTCCTCTATCCTATACTCTATCCCATCCTATCCTCTATCCTATCCTCTATCCTATCCTATCCTCTATCCTATCCTCTATCCTATCCTCTATCCTATCCTCTATCCTATCCTATCCTCTATCCTATCCTATCCTCTATCTTATCCTATCCTCTATCCTATCCTATCCTCTGTCCCATCCTATCCTCTATCCTATCCTATCCTCTATCCTATCCTATCCTCTATCCTATCCTATCCTCTATCCTATCCTATCCTCTATCCTATCCTATCCTCTATCCTATGATATCCTCTTTCCTATCCTATCCTCTATCCTATCCTATCCTCTATCCTATCCTTTCCTCAATCCTATTATATCCTCTATCCTATCCTATCCTCTATCCTATATTATCCTCTACCCTATCCTATCCTCTATCCTATCATATCCTCTATCCTATCCTATCCTCTATCCTATCCTATCCTATCCTCTATCCTATCCTATCCTCTATCCTATCCTATCCTCTATCCTATCCTATCCTCTATCCTATCCTATCCTCTATCCTATCCTATCCTCTATCCTATCCTATCCTCTATCCTATCCTCTATCCCATCCTATCCTCTATCCTATCCTATCCTCTGTCCTATCCTATCCTCTATCCTATCCTATCATCTATCCTATCCTATCCTCTTTCCTATCCTATCATCTATCCTATCCTATCCTCTATCCTATCCTTTCCGCAATCCTATCCTATCCTCTATCCTATCCTATCCTCTATCCTATCCTATCCTATCCTCTATCCTATCCTATCCTCTATCCTATCCTATCCTCTATCCAATCCTATCCTTTATCCTATCCTATCCAATTACCTATCCTATCCTCTATCCTATCCTATCCTCTATCCTATCCTATCCTCTATCCTATCCTATCCTCTATCCTATCCTATCCTCTATCCTATCCTATCCTATCCTCTATCCTATCCTATCCTATCCTATCCTCTATCCTATCCTATCCTTTATCCTATCCTATCCTCTATTCTATCCTATCCTATCCTCTATTCTATCCTATCCTCTATCCTATCCTATCCTCTAGCCTATCCTATCCTCTATCCTATCCTATCCTCTATCCTATCCTATCCTCTATCCTATCCTCTATCCTATCCTATCCTCTATCCTATCCTATCCTCTATCCGATCCTCTATCCTATCCTATCGTCTATCCTATCCTATCCTCTATCCTATCCTATCCTCTATCCTATCCTATCCTCTATCCTATCCTCTATCCCATCCTATCCTCTATCCTATCCTTTCCGCAATCCTATCCTATCCTCTATCATATCCTATCCTCTATCCTATCCTATCCTATCCTCTATCCTATCCTATCCTCTATCCTATCCTATCCTCTATCCTATCCTATCCTCTATCCTATCCTCTATCCTATCCTATCCTCTATCCTATCCTACCCTCTATCCCATCCTATCATCTATCCTATCCTATCCTCTATCCTATCCTATCCTCTATCCTATCCTATCCTCTATCCTATCCTATCCTCTATCCTATCCTATCCTCTATCCTATCCTATCCTCTATCCTATCCTATCCTCTATCCTATCCTATCCTCTATCCTATCCTATCCTCTATCCTATCCTCTATGCTATCCTATCCTCTATCCTATCCTATCCTCTATCCTATCCTATCCTCTATCCTATCCTCTATCCTATCCTCTATCCCATCCTATCCTCTATCCTATCCTATCCTCTATCCTATCCTATCCTCTATCCTATCCTATCCTCTATCCTATCCTATCCCCTATCCTATCCTATCCTTAATCCTATCCTATCCTCTATCCTGTCCTATCCTCTATCCTATACTATCCTCTACCTTATCCTATCCGCTATCCTATCCAATTACCTATCCTATCCTCTATCCTATCCTATCCTGTATCCTATCCTATCCTCTATCCTATCCTATCGTCTATCCTATCCTATCCTCTATCCTATCCTATCCTCTATCCTATCCTATCCTCTATCCTATCCTATCCTCTATCCTATCCTATCCTCTATCCTATCCTCTATCCCATCCTATCCTCTATCCTATCCTATCCTCTGTCCTATCCTATCCTCTATCCTATCCTATCATCTATCCTATCCTATCCTCTTTCCTATCCTATCATCTATCCTATCCTATCCTCTATCCTATCCTTTCCGCAATCCTATCCTATCCTCTATCCTATCCTATCCTCTATCCTATCCTATCCTATCCTCTATCCTATCCTATCCTATCCTCTATCCAATCCTATCCTTTATCCTATCCTATCCAATTACCTATCCTATCCTCTATCCTATCCTATCCTCTATCCTATCCTATCCTCTATCCTATCCTATCCTCTATCCTATCCTATCCTCTATCCTATCCTATCCTCTATCCTATCCTATCCTCTATCCTATCCTATCCTCTATCCTATCCTATCCTCTATCCTATCCTATCCTCTATCCTATCCTATCCTCTATCATATCCTATCCTATCCTCTATCCTATCCTATCCTTTATCCTATCCTATCCTCTATTCTATCCTATCCTCTATCCTATCCTATCCTCTATCCTATCCTATCCTCTATCCTATCCTATCCTCTATCCTATACTATCCTCTATCCTATCCTCTATCCTATCCTATCCTCTATCCGATCCTCTATCCTATCCTATCCTCTATCCTATCCTCTATCCTATCCTCTATCCTATCCTCTATCCGATCCTCTATCCTATCCTATCCTCTATCCTATCTTCTATCCTATCCTCTATCCTATCCTATCCTATCCTCTATCCTATCCTATCCTTTATCCTATCCTATCCTCTATTCTATCCTATCCTTTATCCTATCCTCTATCCTATCCTATCCTCTATCCTATCCTATCCTCTATCCCATCCTATCATCTATCCTATCCTATCCTCTATCCTATCCTATCCTCTATCCTATCCTATCCTCTATACTATCCTATCCTCTATCCTATCCTATCCTCTATCCTATCCTATCCTCTATCCTATCCTATCCTCTATCCTATCCTATCCTCTATCCTATCCTCTATCCTATCCTATCCTCTATCCTATCCTATCCTCTATCCTATCCTATCCTCTATCCTATCCTATCCTCTATCCTATCCTATCCTCTATCCTATCCTATCCTATCCTATCCTCTATCCTATCCTATCCTATCCTCTATCCTATCCTATCCTCTATCCTATCCTATCCTCTATCCTATCCTATCCTCTATCCTATCCTCTATCCTATCCTCTATCCAATCCTATCCTCTATCCTATCCTATCCTCTATCCTATACTATCCTCTACCTTATCCTACCCTCTATGCTATCCAATTACCTATCCTATCCTCTATCCTATCCTTTCCTCTATCCTATCCTATCCTCTATCCTATCCTTTCCTCTATCCTATCCTATCCTCTATCCTATCCTATATCCTATCCTCTATCCTATCCTCTATCCTATCCTCTATCCTATCCTATCCTCTATCCTTTATCCTATCCTATCCTCTATCCTATCCTATCCTATCCTATTAAAATCGTCTATCCTATCCTATCCTCTACCTTATCCTATACTCTATCCTATCCTATCCTCTATCCTATCCTATCCTCTATCCTATCCTATCCTCTATCCTATCCGCTATCCTATCCTCTATCCCATCCTATCCTCTATCCTATCCTATCCTCTATCCTATCCTATCCTCTATCCTATCCTATCCTCTATCCTATCCTATCCCCTATCCTATCCTATCCTTAATCCTATCCTATCCTCTATCCTATCCTATCCTCTATTCTATCCTATCCTTTATCCTATCCTATCCTCTATCCTATCCTATCCTCTACCTTATCCTATACTCTATCCTATCCAATTACCTACCCTATCCTCTATCCTATCCTATCCTCTATCCTATCCTATCCTCTATCCTATCCTATCCTCTATCCTATCCTATCCTCTATCCTATCCTATCCTCTATCCTATCCTATCCTCTATCCTATCCTATCCTCTATCCTATCCTATCCTCAATCCTATCCTATCCTCTATCCTATCCTATCCTATCCTCTATCCTATCCTATCCTCTATCCTATCCTATCCTCTATCCTATCCTATACTCTATCCTATCCTATCCTCTATCCTATCCTATCCTCTATCCTATCCTATCCTCTATCCTATCCTATCCTCTATCGTATCCTATCCTCTATCCTGTCCTCTATCCTATACTCTATCCTATCCTATCCTCTATCCTATCCTCTATCCTATCCTATCCTCTATCCTATCCTCTATCCTATCCTCTATCCTATCCTCTATCCTATCCTCTATCCTATCCTATCCTCTATCCTATCCTATCCTCTATCCTATCCTATCCTCTATCCTATCCTCTATCCTATCCTATCCTCTATCCTATCCTATCCTGTATCCTATCCTATCCTCTATCCTATCCTATCCTCTATCCTATGATATCCTCTTTCCTATCCTATCCTCTATCCTATCCTATCCTCTATCCTATCCTTTCCTCAATCCTATTATATCCTCTATCCTATCCTATCCTCTATCCTATATTATCCTCTACCCTATCCTATCCTCTATCCTATCATATGCTCTATCCTATCCTATCCTCTATCCTATCCTATCCTATCCTCTATCCTATCCTATCCTCTATCCTATCCTATCCTCTATCCTATCCTATCCTCTATCCTATCCTATCCTCTATCCTATCCTATCCTCTATCCTATCCTATCCTCTATCCTATCCTATCCTCTATCCTATCCTATCCTCTATCCTATCCTATCCTCTATCCTATCCTATCCTCTATCCTATCCTCTATGCTATCCTATCCTCTATCCTATCCTATCCTCTATCCTATCCTATCCTCTATCCTATCCTCTATCCTATCCTCTATCCCATCCTATCCTCTATCCTATCCTATCCTCTATCCTATCCTATCCTCTATCCTATCCTATCCTCTATCCTATCCTATCCCCTATCCTATCCTATCCTTAATCCTATCCTATCCTCTATCCTGTCCTATCCTCTATCCTATACTATCCTCTACCTTATCCTATCCGCTATCCTATCCAATTACCTATCCTATCCTCTATCCTATCCTATCCTGTATCCTATCCTATCCTCTATCCTATCCTATCGTCTATCCTATCCTATCCTCTATCCTATCCTATCCTCTATCCTATCCTATCCTCTATCCTATCCTATCCTCTATCCTATCCTATCCTCTATCCTATCCTCTATCCCATCCTATCCTCTATCCTATCCTATCCTCTGTCCTATCCTATCCTCTATCCTATCCTATCATCTATCCTATCCTATCCTCTTTCCTATCCTATCATCTATCCTATCCTATCCTCTATCCTATCCTTTCCGCAATCCTATCCTATCCTCTATCCTATCCTATCCTCTATCCTATCCTATCCTATCCTCTATCCTATCCTATCCTATCCTCTATCCAATCCTATCCTTTATCCTATCCTATCCAATTACCTATCCTATCCTCTATCCTATCCTATCCTCTATCCTATCCTATCCTCTATCCTATCCTATCCTCTATCCTATCCTATCCTCTATCCTATCCTATCCTCTATCCTATCCTATCCTCTATCCTATCCTATCCTCTATCCTATCCTATCCTCTATCCTATCCTATCCTCTATCCTATCCTATCCTCTATCATATCCTATCCTATCCTCTATCCTATCCTATCCTTTATCCTATCCTATCCTCTATTCTATCCTATCCTCTATCCTATCCTATCCTCTATCCTATCCTATCCTCTATCCTATCCTATCCTCTATCCTATACTATCCTCTATCCTATCCTCTATCCTATCCTATCCTCTATCCGATCCTCTATCCTATCCTATCCTCTATCCTATCCTCTATCCTATCCTCTATCCTATCCTCTATCCGATCCTCTATCCTATCCTATCCTCTATCCTATCTTCTATCCTATCCTCTATCCTATCCTATCCTATCCTCTATCCTATCCTATCCTTTATCCTATCCTATCCTCTATTCTATCCTATCCTTTATCCTATCCTCTATCCTATCCTATCCTCTATCCTATCCTATCCTCTATCCCATCCTATCATCTATCCTATCCTATCCTCTATCCTATCCTATCCTCTATCCTATCCTATCCTCTATACTATCCTATCCTCTATCCTATCCTATCCTCTATCCTATCCTATCCTCTATCCTATCCTATCCTCTATCCTATCCTATCCTCTATCCTATCCTCTATCCTATCCTATCCTCTATCCTATCCTATCCTCTATCCTATCCTATCCTCTATCCTATCCTATCCTCTATCCTATCCTATCCTCTATCCTATCCTATCCTATCCTATCCTCTATCCTATCCTATCCTATCCTCTATCCTATCCTATCCTCTATCCTATCCTATCCTCTATCCTATCCTATCCTCTATCCTATCCTCTATCCTATCCTCTATCCAATCCTATCCTCTATCCTATCCTATCCTCTATCCTATACTATCCTCTACCTTATCCTACCCTCTATGCTATCCAATTACCTATCCTATCCTCTATCCTATCCTTTCCTCTATCCTATCCTATCCTCTATCCTATCCTTTCCTCTATCCTATCCTATCCTCTATCCTATCCTATATCCTATCCTCTATCCTATCCTCTATCCTATCCTCTATCCTATCCTATCCTCTATCCTTTATCCTATCCTATCCTCTATCCTATCCTATCCTATCCTATTAAAATCGTCTATCCTATCCTATCCTCTACCTTATCCTATACTCTATCCTATCCTATCCTCTATCCTATCCTATCCTCTATCCTATCCTATCCTCTATCCTATCCGCTATCCTATCCTCTATCCCATCCTATCCTCTATCCTATCCTATCCTCTATCCTATCCTATCCTCTATCCTATCCTATCCTCTATCCTATCCTATCCCCTATCCTATCCTATCCTTAATCCTATCCTATCCTCTATCCTATCCTATCCTCTATTCTATCCTATCCTTTATCCTATCCTATCCTCTATCCTATCCTATCCTCTACCTTATCCTATACTCTATCCTATCCAATTACCTACCCTATCCTCTATCCTATCCTATCCTCTATCCTATCCTATCCTCTATCCTATCCTATCCTCTATCCTATCCTATCCTCTATCCTATCCTATCCTCTATCCTATCCTATCCTCTATCCTATCCTATCCTCTATCCTATCCTATCCTCAATCCTATCCTATCCTCTATCCTATCCTATCCTATCCTCTATCCTATCCTATCCTCTATCCTATCCTATCCTCTATCCTATCCTATACTCTATCCTATCCTATCCTCTATCCTATCCTATCCTCTATCCTATCCTATCCTCTATCCTATCCTATCCTCTATCGTATCCTATCCTCTATCCTGTCCTCTATCCTATACTCTATCCTATCCTATCCTCTATCCTATCCTCTATCCTATCCTATCCTCTATCCTATCCTCTATCCTATCCTCTATCCTATCCTCTATCCTATCCTCTATCCTATCCTATCCTCTATCCTATCCTATCCTCTATCCTATCCTATCCTCTATCCTATCCTCTATCCTATCCTATCCTCTATCCTATCCTATCCTGTATCCTATCCTATCCTCTATCCTATCCTATCCTCTATCCTATGATATCCTCTTTCCTATCCTATCCTCTATCCTATCCTATCCTCTATCCTATCCTTTCCTCAATCCTATTATATCCTCTATCCTATCCTATCCTCTATCCTATATTATCCTCTACCCTATCCTATCCTCTATCCTATCATATGCTCTATCCTATCCTATCCTCTATCCTATCCTATCCTATCCTCTATCCTATCCTATCCTCTATCCTATCCTATCCTCTATCCTATCCTATCCTCTATCCTATCCTCTATCCTATCCTATCGTCTATCCTATCCTATCCTCTATCCTATCCTATCCTCTATCCTATCCTATCCTCTACCCTATCCTCTATCCCATCCTATCCTCTATCCTATCCTATCCTCTGTCCTATCCTATCCTCTATCCTATCCTATCATCTATCCTATCCTATCCTCTTTCCTATCCTATCATCTATCCTATCCTATCCTCTATCCTATCCTTTCCGCAATCCTATCCTATCCTCTATCCTATCCTATCCTCTATCCTATCCTATCCTATCCTCTATCCTATCCTATCCTCTATCCTATCCTATCCTCTATCCAATCCTATCCTTTATCCTATCCTATCCAATTACCTATCCTATCCTCTATCCTATCCTATCCTCTATCCTATCCTATCCTCTATCCTATCCTATCCTCTATCCTATCCTATCCTCTATCCTATCCTATCCTATCCTCTATCCTATCCTATCCTCTATCATATCCTATCCTCTATCCTATCCTATCCTCTATCCTATCCTATCTTCTATCCTATCCTATCCTATCCTCTATCCTATCCTATCCTATCCTCTATCCTATCCTATCCTTTATCCTATCCTATCCTCTATTCTATCCTATCCTCTATCCTATCCTATCCTCTAGCCTATCCTATCCTCTATCCTATACTATCCTCTATCCTATCCTATCCTCTATCCTATCCTCTATCCTATCCTATCCTCTATCCTATCCTATCCTCTATCCGATCCTCTATCCTATCCTATCGTCTATCCTATCCTATCCTCTATCCTATCCTATCCTCTATCCTATCCTATCCTCTATCCAATCCTATCCTTTATCCTATCCTATCCAATTACCTATCCTATCCTCTATCCTATCCTATCCTCTATCCTATCCTATCCTCTATCCTATCCTATCCTCTATCCTATCCTATCCTCTATCCTATCCTATCCTATCCTCTATCCTATCCTATCCTCTATCCTATCCTATCCTCTATCCTATCCTATCCTCTATCCTATCCTATCCTCTATCCTATCCTATCCTATCCTCTATCCTATCCTATCCTATCCTCTATCCTATCCTATCCTTTATCCTATCCTATCCTCTATTCTATCCTATCCTCTATCCTATCCTATCCTCTATCCTATCCTATCCTCTGTCCTATCCTATCCTCTATCCTATCCTATCCTCTATCCTATCCTCTATCCTATCCTATCCTCTATCCGATCCTCTATCCTATCCTATCCTCTATCCTATCCTCTATCCTATCCTATAATATCCTCTATCCTATCCTATCCTTTATCCTATCCTATCCTTTATCCTATCCTATCCTCTATTCTATCCTATCCTCTATCCTATACTATCCCCTATCCTATTATATCGTCTATCCTATCCTATCCTCTACCTTATCCTATACTCTATCCTATCCTATCCTCTATCCTATCCTATCCTCTATCCTATCCTATCCTCTATCCTATCCTATCCTCTATCCTATCCTATCCACTATCCTATCCTATCCTCTATCCTATCCTATCCTCTATCCTATCCTATCCTCTATCCTATCCTATCCTCTATCCTATCCTATCCTCTATCCTATCCTATCCTATCCTCTATCCTATCCTATCCTCTATCCTATCCTATCCTCTATCCTATCCTATCCTCTATCCTATCCTATCCTCTATCCTATCCTATCCTATCCTCTATCCTATCCTATCCTATCCTCTATCCTATCCTATCCTTTATCCTATCCTATCCTCTATTCTATCCTATCCTCTATCCTATCCTATCCTCTATCCTATCCTATCCTCTATCCTATCCTATCCTCTATCCTATCCTATCCTCTATCCTATCCTCTATCCTATCCTATCCTCTATCCTATCCTATCCTCTATCCGATCCTCTATCCTATCCTATCCTCTATCCTATCCTCTATCCTATCCTATAATATCCTCTATCCTATCCTATCCTTTATCCTATCCTATCATCTATCCTATCCTATCCTCTATCCTATCCTTTCCGCAATCCTATCCTATCCTCTATCCTATCCTATCCTCTATCCTATCCTATCCTCTATCCTATCCTATCCTATCCTCTATCCTATCCTATCCTCTATCCTATCCTATCCTCTATCCAATCCTATCCTTTATCCTATCCTATCCAATTACCTATCCTATCCTCTATCCTATCCTATCCTCTATCCTATCCTATCCTCTATCCTATCCTATCCTCTATCCTATCCTATCCTCTATCCTATCCTATTCTATCCTCTATCCTATCCTATCCTCTATCCTATCCTATCCTCTATCCTATCCTATCCTCTATCCTATCCTATCTTCTATCCTATCCTATCCTATCCTCTATCCTATCCTATCCTATCCTCTATCCTATCCTATCCTTTATCCTATCCTATCCTCTATTCTATCCTATCCTCTATCCTATCCTATCCTCTAGCCTATCCTATCCTCTATCCTATACTATCCTCTATCCTATCATATCCTCTATCCTATCCTCTATCCTATCCTATCCTCTATCCTATCCTATCCTCTATCCGATCCTCTATCCTATCCTATCGTCTATCCTATCCTATCCTCTATCCTATCCTATCCTCTATCCTATCCTATCATCTATCCTATCCTATCCTCTTTCCTATCCTATCATCTATCCTATCCTATCCTCTACCCTATCCTTTCCGCAATCCTATCCTATCCTCTATCCTATCCTATCCTCTATCCTATCCTATCCTATCCTCTATCCTATCCTATCCTCTATCCTATCCTATCCTCTATCCAATCCTATCCTTTATCCTATCCTATCCAATTACCTATCCTATCCTCTATCCTATCCTATCCTCTATCCTATCCTATCCTCTATCCTATCCTATCCTCTATCCTATCCTATCCTCTATCCTATCCTATCCTATCCTCTATCCTATCCTATCCTCTATCCTATCCTATCCTCTATCCTATCCTATCCTCTATCCTATCCTATCCTCTATCCTATCCTATCCTATCCTCTATCCTATCCTATCCTATCCTCTATCCTATCCTATCCTTTATCCTATCCTATCCTCTATTCTATCCTATCCTCTATCCTATCCTATCCTCTATCCTATCCTATCCTCTATCCTATCCTATCCTCTATCCTATCCTCTATCCTATCCTATCCTCTATCCTATCCTATCCTCTATCCGATCCTCTATCCTATCCTATCCTCTATCCTATCCTCTATCCTATCCTATAATATCCTCTATCCTATCCTATCCTTTATCCTATCCTATCCTTTATCCTATCCTATCCTCTATTCTATCCTATCCTCTATCCTATACTATCCCCTATCCTATTATATCGTCTATCCTATCCTATCCTCTACCTTATCCTATACTCTATCCTATCCTATCCTCTATCCTATCCTATCCTCTATCCTATCCTATCCTCTATCCTATCCTATCCTCTATCCTATCCTATCCTCTATCCTATCCTATCCTCTATCCTATCCTATCCTCTATCCTATCCTATCCTCTATCCTATCCTATCCTCTATCCTATCCTCTATCCTATCCTATCCTCTATCCTATCCTATCCTCTATCCCATCCTATCATCTATCCTATCCTAACCTCTATCCTATCCTATCCTCTATCCTATCCTATCCTCTATCCTATCCTATCCTCTATCCTATCCTATCCTCTATCCTATCCTATCCTCTATCCTATCCTATCCTCTATCCTATCCTCTATGCTATCCTATCCTCTATCCTATCCTATCCTCTATCCTATCCTATCCTCTATCCTATCCTCTATCCTATCCTCTATCCCATCCTATCCTCTATCCTATCCTATCCTCTATCCTATCCTATCCTGTATCCTATCCTATCCTCTATCCTATCCTATCCCCTATCCTATCTTATCCTCAATCCTATCCTATCCTCTATCCTGTCCTATCCTCTATCCTATACTATCCTCTACCTTATCCTATCCGCTATCCTATCCAATTACCTATCCTATCCTCTATCCTATCCTATCCTCTATCCTATCCTATCCTGTATCCTATCCTATCCTCTATCCTATCCTATCGTCTATCCTATCCTATCCTCTATCCTATCCTATCCTCTATCCTATCCTATCCTCTATCCTATCCTCTATCCCATCCTATCCTCTATCCTATCCTATCCTCTGTCCTATCCTATCCTCTATCCTATCCTATCATCTATCCTATCCTATCCTCTTTCCTATCCTATCATCTATCCTATCCTATCCTCTATCCTATCCTTTCCGCAATCCTATCCTATCCTCTATCCTATCCTATCCTCTATCCTATCCTATCCTCTATCCTATCCTATCCTATCCTATCCTCTATCCTATCCTATCCTCTATCCTATCCTATCCTCTATCCAATCCTATCCTTTATCCTATCCTATCCAATTACCTATCCTATCCTCTATCCTATTCTATCCTCTATCCTATCCTATCCTCTATCCTATCCTATCCTCTATCCTATCCTATCCTCTATCCTATCCTATCCTCTATCCTATCCTATCCTCTATCCTATCCTATCCTCTATCCTATCCTATCCTATCCTCTATCCTATCCTATCCTTTATCCTATCCTATCCTCTATTCTATCCTATCCTCTATCCTATCCTATCCTCTATCCTATCCTATCCTCTATCCTATCCTATCCTCTATCCTATACTATCCTCTATCCTATCCTCTATCCTATCCTATCCTCTATCCGATCCTCTATCTATCCTATCCTCTATCCTATCCTCTATCCTATCCTCTATCCTATCCTATCCTATCCTCTATCCTATCCTATCCTTTATCCTATCCTATCCTCTATTCTATCCTATCCTTATCCTATCCTCTATCCTATCCTATCCTCTATCCTATCCTATCCTCTATCCCATCCTATCATCTATCCTATCCTATCCTCTATCCTATCCTATCCTCTATCCTATCCTATCCTCTATCCTATCCTATCCTGTATCCTATCCTATCCTCTATCCTATCCTATCCTCTATCCTATCCTATCCTCTATCCTATCTCTATTCTATCCTATCCTCTATCCTATCCTATCCTCTATCCTATCCTATCCTCTATCCTATCCTATCCTCTATCCTATCCTATCCTCTATCCTATCCTATCCTCTATCCTATCCTATCCTCTATCCTTTATCCTATCCTATCCTCTATCCTATCCTATCCTATCCTATCCTCTATCAGATCCTCTATCCTATCCAATCCTCTATCCTATCCTCTATCCTATCCTATCCTCTATCCTATCCTATCCTCTACCTTATCCTATACTCTATCCTATCCAATTACCTATCCTATCCTCTATCCTATCCTATCCTCTATCCTATCCTCTATCCTATCCTATCCTCTATCCTATCTATCCTCAATCCTATCCTATCCTCTATCCTATCCTATCCTATCCTATATCCTATCCTATCCTCTATCCTATCCTATCCTCTATCCTATCCTATCCTCTATCGTATCCTATCCTCTATCCTGTCCTCTATCCTATACTCTATCCTATCCTATCCTCTATCCTATCCTCTATCCTATCCTATCCTCTATCCTATCCTCTATCCTATCCTCTATAGTATCCTATCCTCTATCCTATCCTATCCTCTATCCTATCCTATCCTCTATCCTATCCTCTATCCTATCCTCTATCCTATCCTATCCTCTGTCCCATCCTATCCTCTATCCTATCCTATCCTCTATCCTATCCTATCCTCTATCCTATCCTATCCTCTATCCTATCCTATCCGCTATCCTATCCTATCCTCTATCCTATGATATCCTCTTTCCTATTCTATCCTCTATCCAATCCTATCCTTTATCCTATCCTATCCAATTACCTATCCTATCCTCTATCCTATCCTATCCTCTATCCTATCCTATCCTCTATCCTCTATCCTCTATCCTATCCTATCCTCTATCCTATCCTATCCTCTATCCTATCCTATCCTCTATCCTACCCTATCCTCTATCCTATCCTATCCTCTATCCTATCCTATCCTCTATCCTATCCTCTATCCTATCCTCTACCTATCCTCTATCCTATCCTCTATCCTATCCTCTATCCAATCCTATCCTCTATCCTATCCTATCCTCTATCCTATAGTATCCTCTACCGTATCCTACCCTCTATGCTATCCAATTACCTATCCTATCCTCTATCCTATCCTTTCCTCTATCCTATCCTATCCTCTATCCTATCCTTTCCTCTATCCTATCCTATCCTCTATCCTATCCTATATCCTATCCTCTATCCTATCCTCTATCCTATCCTCTATCCTATCCTCTATCCTATCCTCTATCCTATCCTATCCTCTATCCTTTATCCTATCCTATCTTCTATCCTATCCTATCCTATCCTATCCTCTATCCGATCCTCTATCCTATAAAATCCTCTATCCTATCCTCTATCCTATCCTCTATCCTTTATCCTATCCTATCTTCTATCCTATCCTATCCTATCCTATCCTCTATCCGATCCTCTATCCTATCCAATCCTCCATCCTATCCTCTATCCTATCCTATCCTCTATCCTATCCTCTATCCTATTCTATCCTATCCTCTATCCTATCCTATCTTTTATCCTATCCTATCCTCTATTCTATCCTATCCTCTACCTTATCCTATACTCTATCCTATCCAATTACCTATCCTATCCTCTATCCTATCCTATCCTCTATCCTATCCTTTCCTCAATCCTATTATATCCTCTATCCTATCCTATCCTCTATCCTATATTATCTCTATCCTATCCTATCCTCTATCCTATCATATCCTCTATCCTATCCTATCCTCTATCTATCCTATCCTATCCTCTATCCTATCCTATCCTCTATCCTATCCTATCCTCTATCCTATATTATCCTCTACCTTATCCTATCCTCTATCCTATCCAATTACCTATCCTATCCTCTATCCTATCCTATCCTCTATCCTATCCTCTATCCTATCCTATCCTCTATCCTATCCTATCCTGTATAATATCCTATCCTCTATCCTATCCTATCCTCTATCCTATCCTATCCTTTATCCTATCCTATCCTCTATCCTATCCTCTATCCCATCCTATCCTCTATCCTATCCTATCCTCTGTCCTATCCTATCCTCTATCCAATCCTATCCTTTATCCTATCCTATCCAATTACCTATCCTATCCTCTATCCTATCCTATCCTATCCTATCCTCTATCCTATCCTATCCTCTATCCTATCCTATCCTCTATCCTCTATCCTCTATCCTATCCTATCCTCTATCCTATCCTATCCTCTATCCCATCCTATCCTCTATCCTACCTATCCTCTATCCTATCCTATCCTCTATCCTATCCTATCCTCTATCCTATCCTCTATCCTATCCTCTATCCTATCCTCTATCCTATCCTCTATCCTATCCTCTATCCAATCCTATCCTCTATCCTATCCTATCCTCTATCCTATAGTATCCTCTACCTTATCCTACCTCTATGCTATCCAATTACCTATCCTATCCTCTATCCTATCCTTTCCTCTATCCTATCCTATCCTCTATCCTATCCTTTCCTCTATCCTATCCTATCCTCTATCCTATCCTATATCCTATCCTCTATCCTATCCTCTATCCTATCCTCTATCCTATCCTCTATCCTATCCTATCCTCTATCCTATCCTCTATCCTATTCTATCCTATCCTCTATCCTATCCTATCTTTTATCCTATCCTATCCTCTATTCTATCCTATCCTCTACCTTATCCAATACTCTATCCTATCCAATACCTATCCTATCCTCTATCCTATCCTATCCTCTATCCTATCCTATCCTCTATCCTATCCTATCCTCTATCCTATCCTATCCTCTATCCTATCCTATCCTCTATCCTATCCTATCCTCTATCCTATCCTATCCGCTATCCTATCCTATCCTCTATCCTATCCTATCCTCTATCCTATCATATCCTCTATCCTAATCTATCCTCTATCCTATCCTATCCTCTTTCCTATCCTATCATCTATCCTATACTATCCTCTATCCTATCCTTTCCTCAATCCTATCCTATCCTCTATCCAATCCTATCCTTTATCCTACCCTATCCAATTACCTATCCTATCCTCTATTCTATCCTATCCTCTATCCTATCCTATCCTCTATCCTATCCTATCCTCTATCCTATCCTATCCTCTATCCTCTATCCTATCCTATCCTCTATCCTATCCTATCCTCTATCCTCTATCCTATCCTATCCTCTATCCTATCCTATCCTCTATCCTATCCTATCCTCTATCCTATCCTATCCTCTATCCTACCCTATCCTATCCTATCCTATCCTCTATCCTATCCTATCCTCTATCCTATCCTCTATCCTATCCTCTATCCTATCCTCTATCCTATCCTCTATCCTATCCTCTATCCTATCCTCTATCCAATCCTATCCTCTATCCTATCCTATCCTCTATCCTATACTATCCTCTACCTTATCCTACCCTCTATGCTATCCAATTACCTATCCTATCCTCTATCCTATCCTTTCCTCTATCCTATCCTATCCTCTATCCTATCCTTTCCTCTATCCTATCCTATCCTCAATCCTATCCTATCCTCTATCCTATCCTATCCTATCCTCTATCCTATCCTATCCTCTATCCTATCCTATCCTCTATCCTATCCTATCCTCTATCCTATCCTATCCTCTATCCTATCCTATCCTCTATCCTATCCTATCCTCTATCCTATCCTATCCTCTATCGTATCCTATCCTCTATCCTGTCCTCTATCCTATACTCTATCCTATCCTATCCTCTATCCTATCCTCTATCCTATCCTATCCTCTATCCTATCCTCTATCCTATCCTCTATCCTATCCTCTATCCTATCCTCTATCCTATCCTATCCTCTATCCTATCCTATCCTCTATCCTATCTATCCTCTATCCTATCCTCTATCCTATCCTATCCTCTATCCTATCCTATCCTCTATCCTATCCTATCCTCTATCCTATCCTATCCTCTATCCTATGATATCCTCTTTCCTATCCTATCCTCTATCCTATCCTATCCTCTATCCTATCCTTTCCTCAATCCTATTATATCCTCTATCCTATCCTATCCTCTATCCTATATTATCCTCTACCCTATCCTATCCTCTATCCTATCATATGCTCTATCCTATCCTATCCTCTATCCTATCCTATCCTATCCTCTATCCTATCCTATCCTCTATCCTATCCTATCCTCTATCCTATCCTATCCTCTATCCTATCCTCTATCCTATCCTCTATCCTATCCTATCCTCTATCCTATCCTCTATCCTATCCTCTATCCTATCCTATCCTCTATCCTATCCTATCCTCTATCCGATCCTCTATCCTATCCTATCCTCTATCCTATCCTATCCTGTATCCTATCCTATCCTCTATCCTATCCTATCCTCTATCCTATCCTATCCTCTATCCTATCCTCTATTCTATCCTATCCTCTATCCTATCCTCTATTCTATCCTATCCTCTATCCTATCTATCCTCTATCCTATCCTATCCTCTATCCTATCCTATCCTCTATCCTATCCTATCCTCTATCCTATCCTATCCTCTATCCTTTATCCTATCCTATCCTCTATCCTATCCTATCCTATCCTATCCTCTATCCGATCCTCTATCCTATCCAATCCTCTATCCTATCCTCTATCCTATCCTATCCTCTATCCTATCCTATCCTCTATCCTATCCTATCCTCTATTCTATCCTATCCTTTATGCTATCCTATCCTCTATCCTATCCTATCCTCTACCTTATCCTATACTCTATCCTATCCAATTACCTATCCTATCCTCTATCCTATCCTATCCTATCCTCTATCCTATCCTATCCTCAATCCTATCCTATCCTCTATCCTATCCTATCCTATCCTCTATCCTATCCTATCCTCTATCCTATCCTATCCTCTATCCTATCCTATCCTCTATCCTATCCTATCCTCTATCTATCCTATCCTCTATCCTATCCTATCCTCTATCTTATCCTATCCTCTATCCTATCCTCTATCCTATCGTCTATCCTATCCTATCCTCTGTCCCATCCTATCCTCTATCCTATCCTATCCTCTATCCTATCCTATCCTCTATCCTATCCTATCCTCTATCCTATCCTATCCTCTATCCTATCCTATCCTCTATCCTATGATATCCTCTTTCCTATCCTATCCTCTATCCTATCCTATCCTCTATCCTATCCTTTCCTCAATCCTATTATATCCTCTATCCTATCCTATCCTCTATCCTATATTATCCTCTACCCTATCCTATCCTCTATCCTATCATATCCTCTATCCTATCCTATCCTCTATCCTATCCTATCCTATCCTCTATCCTATCCTATCCTCTATCCTATCCTATCGTCATCTATCCTATCTCTCTATCCTATCCTTTCCTCAATCCTATTATATCCTCTATCCTATCCTATCCTATCCTCTATCCTATCCTATCCTGTATCCTATCCTATCCTCTATCCTATCCTATCGTCTATCCTATCCTATCCTCTATCCTATCCTATCCTCTATCCTATCCTATCCTCTATCCTATCCTCTATCCCATCCTATCCTCTATCCTATCCTATCCTCTGTCCTATCCTATCCTCTATCCTATCCTATCCTCTATCCTATCCTATCCTATCCTCTATCCTATCCTATCCTCTATCCTATCCTATCCTCTATCCAATCCTATCCTTTATCCTATCCTATCCAATTACCTATCCTATCCTCTATCCTATCCTATCCTCTATCCTATCCTATCCTCTATCCTATCCTATCCTCTATCCTATCCTATCCTCTATCCTATCCTATCCTCTATCCTATCCTATCCTATCCTCTATCCTATCCTATCCTCTATCCTATCCTATCCTCTATCCTATCCTATCCTCTATCCTATCCTATCCTCTATCCTATCCTATCCTATCCTCTATCCTATCCTATCCTATCCTCTATCCTATCCTATCCTCTATCCTATCCTATCCTCTATCCTATCCTATCCTCTATCCTATCCTATCCTCTATCCTATCCTATCCTCTATCCTATCCTATCCTATCCTCTATCCTATCCTATCCTATCCTCTATCCTATCCTATCCTCTATCCTATCCTATCCTCTATCCGATGCTCTATCCTATCCTATCGTCCTATCCTATCCTATCCTCTATCCTATCCTATCCTCTATCCTATCCTATCCTCTATCCTAATCCTTCTATCCTATC
>NW_027489454.1:0-42719 GCF_050948215.1 Halictus rubicundus
GGATAGGATAGAGGATTGGATAGGATAGAGGATAGGATAGGATAGGATAGAGGATAGGATAGGATAGAGGATAGAGGATAGGATAGGATAGAGGATTGGATAGGATAGAAGATAGGATAGGATAGAGGATAGAGGATAGGATAGGATAGAGGTTTGGATAGGATAGAGGATAGGATAGGATAGAGGATAGGATAGGATAGAGGATAGGATAGGATAGAGGATAGGATAGGATAGAGGATAGGATAGGATAGGATAGGATAGAGGATAGGATAGGATAGAGGATAGGATAGGATAGAGGATAGGATAGGATAGAGGATAGGATAGGATAGAGGATAGGATAGGATAGAGGATATGATAGGATAGATGATAGGATAGGATATAGGATAGGATAGGATAGAGGATAGGATAGGATAGAGGATAGGATAGGATAGAGGATAGGATAGGATAGAGGATAGGATAGGATACAGGATAGGATAGGATACAGGATAGGATAGGGGATAGGATAGGATAGAACATAGGATAGGGTAGAGGATACGATAGGATAGAGGATAGGATAGGGGATTTGATAGGATAGATGATAGGGTATGATAGTGGATAGGATAGAGGATAGGATAGGATAGAGGATAGAGGATAGGATAGGATAGAGGATAGGATAGGATAGAGGATAGGATAGGATAGGATAGGATAGAGGATAGGATAGGATAGAGGATAGGATAGGATAGAGGATAGGATAGGATAGAGGATAGGATAGGATAGAGGATAGAGGATAGGATAGGATAGAGGATAGGATAGGATAGAGGATAGGATAGGATAGGATAGGATAGAGGATAGGATAGGATAGAGGATAGGATAGGATAGAGGATAGGATAGGATAGAGGATAGGATAGGATAGAGGATATGATAGGATAGAGGATAGGATAGGATATAGGATAGGATAGGATAGAGGATAGAATAGGATACAGGATAGGATAGGATACAGGATAGGATAGGGGATAGGATAGGATAGAACATAGGATAGGGTAGAGGATACGATAGGATACAGGATAGGATAGGGGATAGGATAGGATAGAACATAGGATAGGGTAGAGGATACGATAGGATAGAGGATAGGATAGGGGATTTGATAGGATAGATGATAGGGTATGATAGTGGATAGGATAGAGGATATTATAGACGATAGGATAGACGATAGGATAGGATAGAGGATAGGATAGGATAGAGGATATGATAGGATAGAGGATAGGATAGGATATAGGATAGGATAGGATAGAGGATAGGATAGGATACAGGATAGGATAGGATACAGGATAGGATAGGGGATAGGATAGGATAGAACATAGGATAGGGTAGAGGATACGATAGGATAGAGGATAGGATAGGGGATTTGATAGGATAGATGATAGGGTATGATAGTGGATAGGATAGAGGATAGGATAGACGATAGGATAGGATAAGAGGATAGGATAGGATAGAGGATAGGATAGGATAGAGGATAGGATAGGATAGAGGATAGGATAGGATAGAGGATAGGATAGGATAGAGGATAGGATAGGATATAGGATAGGATAGGATAGAGGATAGGATAGGATAGAGGATAGGATAGGGGATTTGATAGGATAGAGTATAGGATAGGATAGAAGATAGGATAGGGTAGAGGATACGATAGGATAGAGGATAGGATAGGGGTTTTGATAGGATAGATGATAGGGTAGGGTAGTGGATAGGATAGAGGATAGGATAGACGATAGGATAGACGATAGGATAGGATAGAGTATAGGATTTGATAGAGGATAGGATAGGATAGAGGATAGGATAGAGGATAGGATAGGATAGAGGATAGGATAGGATAGGATAGAGGATAGGATACGATAGAGGATAGGATAGGATAGAGGATAGGATAGGATAGAGGATAGGATAGGATAGAGGATAGGATAGAGCATAGGATAGGATAGAGGATAGGATAGGATAGAGGATAGGATAGTATAGACGATAGGATAGGATAGAGGATAGGATAGGATAGAGGATAGAGGATAGGATAGGATAGGATAGAGGATAGGATAGGATAGGATAGAGGATAGGATTGGATAGAGGATAGGATAGGATAGAGGATATGATAGGATAGATGATAGGATAGGATAGAGAATAGGATAGGATAGAGGATAGGATAGGATAGACGATAGGATAGGATAGAGGATAGGATAGGGGATTTGATTGGATAGAGGATAGGATAGGATAGAAGATAGGATAGGATAGAGGATACGACAGGATAGAGGATAGGATAGGATAGAGGATAGGATAGGATAGAGGATAGGATAGGATAGAGGATAGGATAGGATAGATGATAGGATAGGATAGAGGATAGGATAGACGATAGGATAGGATAGAGGATACGACAGGATAGAGGATAGGATAGGGGATTTGATAGGATAGATGATAGCTTAGGATAGAGGATAGGATAGAGGATAGGATAGAGAATAGGTTAGGATAGAGAGTTGGAACGGATAGATGATATTATAGGATAGAGGATAGGATATGATAGAGTATACGATATTATAGTGGGTAGGATAGGATAGAGCATAGGTTAGGGGATTGGATAGGATAGGATAGAGGATTGGATAGAGGATAGGATAGGATAGAGGATATTATAGGGTAGAGGATATGATAGGATAGAGGATAGGATAGGATAGAGGATTGGATAGGATAGAGGATAGGATAGACGATAGGATAGACGATAGGATAGGATAGAGGATAGGATAGGATAGAGGATAGGATAGGATAGAGGATAGGATAGGATAGAGGATAGGATAGGATAGAGGATAGGATAGGATAGAGGATAGGATGGGATAGAGGATAGGATCGGATAGAGGATAGAGGATAGGATAGGATAGGATAGAGGATACGACAGGATAGAGGATAGGATAGGGGATTTGATAGGATAGATGATAGCTTAGGATAGAGGATAGGATAGAGGATAGGATAGAGAATAGGTTAGGATAGAGAGTAGGAACGGATAGATGATATTATAGGATAGAGGATAGGATATGATAGATTATACGATATTATAGTGGGTAGGATAGGATAGAGCATAGGTTAGGGGATTGGATAGGATAGGATAGAGGATAGGCTAGGATAGAGGATAGGATAGAGGATAGGATAGGATAGAGGATTGGATAGAGGATAGGATAGGATAGAGGATATTATAGGGTAGAGGATATGATAGGATAGAGGATAGGATAGGATAGAGGATTGGATAGGATAGAGGATAGGATAGACGATAGGATAGACGATAGGATAGGATAGAGGATAGGATAGGATAGAGGATAGGATAGGATAGAGGATAGGATAGGATAGAGGATAGGATAGGATAGAGGATAGGATGGGATAGAGGATAGGATCGGATAGAGGATAGAGGATAGGATAGGATAGAGGATAGGATGGGATAGAGGATAGGATAGGATAGAGAATAGGATAGGATAGAGGATAGGATAGGATAGTGGATAGGATAGGATAGAGGATTGGATAGGATAGAGGATAGATGATAGGATAAGATAGAGGATTGGATAGGATACAGGATAGGATAGGATAGAGGATAGGATAGGGGATTTGATAGGATAGTGGATAGGATAGGATAGAAGATTGGATAGGATAGAGGATAGGATAGGATAGAGGATAGGATAGGATAGATGATAGGACAGGATAGAGGATAGGATAGACGATAGGATAGGATAGAGCATAGGATAGGATAGAGGATAGGATAGTATAGAGGATAGGATAGGATAGAGGATAGGATAGGATAGAGGATAGGATAGGATAGAGGATGGAGGATAGGATAGGATAGAGGATAGGATAATATAGAGGATAGGATAGGATAGAGGATAGGATAGGATAGAGGATAGGATAGGATAGAGGATAGGATAGGATAGAGGATAGGATAGGATAGAGGATAGGATAGGATAGAGGATAGGATAGGATAGAGGATAGGATAGGATAGAGGATAGGATAGGGGATTTGATAGGATAGAGGATAGGATAGGATAGAGGATTGGATAGGTTAGAGGATAGGATAGGATAGAGGATAGGATAGGATACAGGATAGAATAGGATAGAGGATAGGATAGGATAGAGGATAGGATAGGATAGAGGATAGGATAATATAGAGGATAGGATAGGATAGAGGATAGGATAGGATAGAGGATAGGATAGGATAGAGGATAGGATAGGGGATAGGATAGGATAGAGGATAGGATAATATAGAGGATAGGATAGGATAGAGGATAGGATAGGATAGAGGATAGGATAGGATAGAGGATAGGATAGGATAGAGGATAGGATAGGATAGAGGATAGGATAGGATAGAGGATAGGATAGGATAGAGGATAGGATAGGATAGAGGATAGGATAGGGGATTTGATAGGATAGAAGATAGGGTAGGATAGAAGATAGGATAGGATAGAGGATACGACAGGATAGAGGATAGGATAGGGGATTTGATAGGATAGATGATAGGGTAGGATAGAGGATAGGACAGAGGATAGGATAGAGAATAGGTTAGGATAGAGAGTAGGAACGGATAGATGATATTATAGGATAGAGGATAGGATAGGATAGAGGATAGGATAGGATAGAGGATAGGATAGGATAGGATAGAGGATAGGATAGGATAGAGGATAGGATAGGATAGAGGATAGGATAGGATAGAGGATAGGATAGGATAGAGGATAGGATAGGATAGAGGATAGGATAGGATAGAGGATAGGATAGGATAGAGGATAGGATAGGATAGAGGATAGGTTAGGATAGAGGATAGGATAGGATAGAGGATAGGATAGGATAGAGGATAGGATAGGATAGAGGATAGGATAGGATAGAGGATAGGATAGGATAGAGGATAGGATAGGATAGAGGATAGGATAGGATAGAGGATAGGATAGGATAGAGCATAGGATAGGATAGAGGATAGGATAGGATAGAGGATAGGATAGGATACAGGAAAGGATAGACTTGAGGATAGATGATAGGATAGGATAGAGGATAGGATAGGATACAGGAAAGGATAGACTTGAGGATAGATGATAGGATAGGATAGAGGATAGGGTAGGGGATTTGATAGGATAGAGGATAGGATATAATAGAAGATAGGATATAATAGAGGATAGGATAGGATAGAGGATAGGATAGGATAGAGGATTGGATAGAGGATAGGATAGGATAGAGGATATTATAGTATAGAGGATATGATAGGATAGAGGATAGGATAGGATAGAGGATAGTATAGGATAGAGGATAGGATATGATAGAAGATAGGATAGGATAGAGGATAGGATAGGATAGAGGATAGGATAGGGGATTTGATAGGATAGAGGATAGGATAGGATAGAAGATAGGATAGGATAGAGGATACGACAGGATAGAGGATAGGATAGGGGATTTGATAGGATAGATGATAGCTTAGGATAGAGGATAGGATAGAGGATAGGATAGAGAATAGGTTAGGATAGAGAGTAGGAACGGATAGATGATATTATAGGATAGAGGATAGGATATGATAGATTATACGATATTATAGTGGGTAGGATAGGA
Organism: Halictus rubicundus; assembly: GCF_050948215.1. Taxonomy (NCBI): domain Eukaryota; kingdom Metazoa; phylum Arthropoda; class Insecta; order Hymenoptera; family Halictidae; genus Halictus; species Halictus rubicundus. Next base: position 5,580 of record NW_027489454.1, read on the forward strand.
TAGAGCATAGGTTAGGGGATTGGATAGGATAGGATAGAGGATAGGCTAGGATAGAGGATAGGATAGAGGATAGGATAGGATAGAGGATTGGATAGAGGATAGGATAGGATAGAGGATATTATAGGGTAGAGGATATGATAGGATAGAGGATAGGATAGGATAGAGGATTGGATAGGATAGAGGAAAGGATAGACGATACGATAGACGATAGGATAGGATAGAGGATAGGATAGGATAGATGATAGGATAGGATAGAGGATAGGATAGGATAGAGGATAGGATAGGATAGAGGATAGGATGGGATAGAGGATAGGATCGGATAGAGGATAGAGGATAGGATAGGATAGAGGATAGGATGGGATAGAGGATAGGACAGGATAGAGAATAGGATAGGATAGAGGATAGGATAGGATAGTGGATAGGATAGGATAGAGGATTGGATAGGATAGAGGATAGATGATAGGATAAGATAGAGGATTGGATAGGATACAGGATAGGATAGGATAGAGGATAGGATAGGGGATTTGATAGGATAGTGGATAGGATAGGATAGAAGATTGGATAGGATAGAGGATAGGATAGGATAGAGGATAGGATAGGATAGGATAGAGGATAGGATAGGATAGACTATAGGATAGGATAGGATAGTGGATAGGATAGGATAGAGGATTGGATAGGATAGAGGATAGATGATAGGATAGGATAGAGGATTGGATAGGATAGAGGATAGGATAGGATAGGATAGAGGATAGGATAGGATAGAGGATAGAGGATAGGATAGGATAGAGGATTGGATAGGATAGAAGATAGGATAGGATAGAGGATAGAGGATAGGATAGGATAGAGGTTTGGATAGGATAGAGGATAGGATAGGATAGAGGATAGGATAGGATAGAGGATAGGATAGGATAGAGGATAGGATAGGATAGAGGATAGGATAGGATAGGATAGGATAGAGGATAGGATAGGATAGAGGATAGGATAGGATAGAGGATAGGATAGGATAGAGGATAGGATAGGATAGAGGATATGATAGGATAGATGATAGGATAGGATATAGGATAGGATAGGATAGAGGATAGGATAGGATAGAGGATAGGATAGGATAGAGGATAGGATAGGATAGAGGATAGGATAGGATACAGGATAGGATAGGATACAGGATAGGATAGGGGATAGGATAGGATAGAACATAGGATAGGGTAGAGGATACGATAGGATAGAGGATAGGATAGGGGATTTGATAGGATAGATGATAGGGTATGATAGTGGATAGGATAGAGGATAGGATAGGATAGAGGATAGAGGATAGGATAGGATAGAGGATAGGATAGGATAGAGGATAGGATAGGATAGGATAGGATAGAGGATAGGATAGGATAGAGGATAGGATAGGATAGAGGATAGGATAGGATAGAGGATAGGATAGGATAGAGGATATGATAGGATAGAGGATAGGATAGGATATAGGATAGGATAGGATAGAGGATAGAATAGGATACAGGATAGGATAGGATACAGGATAGGATAGGGGATAGGATAGGATAGAACATAGGATAGGGTAGAGGATACGATAGGATACAGGATAGGATAGGGGATAGGATAGGATAGAACATAGGATAGGGTAGAGGATACGATAGGATAGAGGATAGGATAGGGGATTTGATAGGATAGATGATAGGGTATGATAGTGGATAGGATAGAGGATATTATAGACGATAGGATAGACGATAGGATAGGATAGAGGATAGGATAGGATAGAGGATATGATAGGATAGAGGATAGGATAGGATATAGGATAGGATAGGATAGAGGATAGGATAGGATACAGGATAGGATAGGATACAGGATAGGATAGGGGATAGGATAGGATAGAACATAGGATAGGGTAGAGGATACGATAGGATAGAGGATAGGATAGGGGATTTGATAGGATAGATGATAGGGTATGATAGTGGATAGGATAGAGGATAGGATAGACGATAGGATAGGATAAGAGGATAGGATAGGATAGAGGATAGGATAGGATAGAGGATAGGATAGGATAGAGGATAGGATAGGATAGAGGATAGGATAGGATAGAGGATAGGATAGGATATAGGATAGGATAGGATAGAGGATAGGATAGGATAGAGGATAGGATAGGGGATTTGATAGGATAGAGTATAGGATAGGATAGAAGATAGGATAGGGTAGAGGATACGATAGGATAGAGGATAGGATAGGGGTTTTGATAGGATAGATGATAGGGTAGGGTAGTGGATAGGATAGAGGATAGGATAGACGATAGGATAGACGATAGGATAGGATAGAGTATAGGATTTGATAGAGGATAGGATAGGATAGAGGATAGGATAGAGGATAGGATAGGATAGAGGATAGGATAGGATAGGATAGAGGATAGGATACGATAGAGGATAGGATAGGATAGAGGATAGGATAGGATAGAGGATAGGATAGGATAGAGGATAGGATAGAGCATAGGATAGGATAGAGGATAGGATAGGATAGAGGATAGGATAGTATAGACGATAGGATAGGATAGAGGATAGGATAGGATAGAGGATAGAGGATAGGATAGGATAGGATAGAGGATAGGATAGGATAGGATAGAGGATAGGATTGGATAGAGGATAGGATAGGATAGAGGATATGATAGGATAGATGATAGGATAGGATAGAGAATAGGATAGGATAGAGGATAGGATAGGATAGACGATAGGATAGGATAGAGGATAGGATAGGGGATTTGATTGGATAGAGGATAGGATAGGATAGAAGATAGGATAGGATAGAGGATACGACAGGATAGAGGATAGGATAGGATAGAGGATAGGATAGGATAGAGGATAGGATAGGATAGAGGATAGGATAGGATAGATGATAGGATAGGATAGAGGATAGGATAGACGATAGGATAGGATAGAGGATACGACAGGATAGAGGATAGGATAGGGGATTTGATAGGATAGATGATAGCTTAGGATAGAGGATAGGATAGAGGATAGGATAGAGAATAGGTTAGGATAGAGAGTTGGAACGGATAGATGATATTATAGGATAGAGGATAGGATATGATAGAGTATACGATATTATAGTGGGTAGGATAGGATAGAGCATAGGTTAGGGGATTGGATAGGATAGGATAGAGGATTGGATAGAGGATAGGATAGGATAGAGGATATTATAGGGTAGAGGATATGATAGGATAGAGGATAGGATAGGATAGAGGATTGGATAGGATAGAGGATAGGATAGACGATAGGATAGACGATAGGATAGGATAGAGGATAGGATAGGATAGAGGATAGGATAGGATAGAGGATAGGATAGGATAGAGGATAGGATAGGATAGAGGATAGGATAGGATAGAGGATAGGATGGGATAGAGGATAGGATCGGATAGAGGATAGAGGATAGGATAGGATAGGATAGAGGATACGACAGGATAGAGGATAGGATAGGGGATTTGATAGGATAGATGATAGCTTAGGATAGAGGATAGGATAGAGGATAGGATAGAGAATAGGTTAGGATAGAGAGTAGGAACGGATAGATGATATTATAGGATAGAGGATAGGATATGATAGATTATACGATATTATAGTGGGTAGGATAGGATAGAGCATAGGTTAGGGGATTGGATAGGATAGGATAGAGGATAGGCTAGGATAGAGGATAGGATAGAGGATAGGATAGGATAGAGGATTGGATAGAGGATAGGATAGGATAGAGGATATTATAGGGTAGAGGATATGATAGGATAGAGGATAGGATAGGATAGAGGATTGGATAGGATAGAGGATAGGATAGACGATAGGATAGACGATAGGATAGGATAGAGGATAGGATAGGATAGAGGATAGGATAGGATAGAGGATAGGATAGGATAGAGGATAGGATAGGATAGAGGATAGGATGGGATAGAGGATAGGATCGGATAGAGGATAGAGGATAGGATAGGATAGAGGATAGGATGGGATAGAGGATAGGATAGGATAGAGAATAGGATAGGATAGAGGATAGGATAGGATAGTGGATAGGATAGGATAGAGGATTGGATAGGATAGAGGATAGATGATAGGATAAGATAGAGGATTGGATAGGATACAGGATAGGATAGGATAGAGGATAGGATAGGGGATTTGATAGGATAGTGGATAGGATAGGATAGAAGATTGGATAGGATAGAGGATAGGATAGGATAGAGGATAGGATAGGATAGATGATAGGACAGGATAGAGGATAGGATAGACGATAGGATAGGATAGAGCATAGGATAGGATAGAGGATAGGATAGTATAGAGGATAGGATAGGATAGAGGATAGGATAGGATAGAGGATAGGATAGGATAGAGGATGGAGGATAGGATAGGATAGAGGATAGGATAATATAGAGGATAGGATAGGATAGAGGATAGGATAGGATAGAGGATAGGATAGGATAGAGGATAGGATAGGATAGAGGATAGGATAGGATAGAGGATAGGATAGGATAGAGGATAGGATAGGATAGAGGATAGGATAGGGGATTTGATAGGATAGAGGATAGGATAGGATAGAGGATTGGATAGGTTAGAGGATAGGATAGGATAGAGGATAGGATAGGATACAGGATAGAATAGGATAGAGGATAGGATAGGATAGAGGATAGGATAGGATAGAGGATAGGATAATATAGAGGATAGGATAGGATAGAGGATAGGATAGGATAGAGGATAGGATAGGATAGAGGATAGGATAGGGGATAGGATAGGATAGAGGATAGGATAATATAGAGGATAGGATAGGATAGAGGATAGGATAGGATAGAGGATAGGATAGGATAGAGGATAGGATAGGATAGAGGATAGGATAGGATAGAGGATAGGATAGGATAGAGGATAGGATAGGATAGAGGATAGGATAGGATAGAGGATAGGATAGGGGATTTGATAGGATAGAAGATAGGGTAGGATAGAAGATAGGATAGGATAGAGGATACGACAGGATAGAGGATAGGATAGGGGATTTGATAGGATAGATGATAGGGTAGGATAGAGGATAGGACAGAGGATAGGATAGAGAATAGGTTAGGATAGAGAGTAGGAACGGATAGATGATATTATAGGATAGAGGATAGGATAGGATAGAGGATAGGATAGGATAGAGGATAGGATAGGATAGGATAGAGGATAGGATAGGATAGAGGATAGGATAGGATAGAGGATAGGATAGGATAGAGGATAGGATAGGATAGAGGATAGGATAGGATAGAGGATAGGATAGGATAGAGGATAGGATAGGATAGAGGATAGGATAGGATAGAGGATAGGTTAGGATAGAGGATAGGATAGGATAGAGGATAGGATAGGATAGAGGATAGGATAGGATAGAGGATAGGATAGGATAGAGGATAGGATAGGATAGAGGATAGGATAGGATAGAGGATAGGATAGGATAGAGGATAGGATAGGATAGAGCATAGGATAGGATAGAGGATAGGATAGGATAGAGGATAGGATAGGATACAGGAAAGGATAGACTTGAGGATAGATGATAGGATAGGATAGAGGATAGGATAGGATAGAGGATAGGATAGGATACAGGAAAGGATAGACTTGAGGATAGATGATAGGATAGGATAGAGGATAGGGTAGGGGATTTGATAGGATAGAGGATAGGATATAATAGAAGATAGGATATAATAGAGGATAGGATAGGATAGAGGATAGGATAGGATAGAGGATTGGATAGAGGATAGGATAGGATAGAGGATATTATAGTATAGAGGATATGATAGGATAGAGGATAGGATAGGATAGAGGATAGTATAGGATAGAGGATAGGATATGATAGAAGACAGGATAGGATAGAGGATAGGATAGGATAGAGGATAGGATAGGGGATTTGATAGGATAGAGGATAGGATAGGATAGAAGATAGGATAGGATAGAGGATACGACAGGATAGAGGATAGGATAGGGGATTTGATAGGATAGATGATAGCTTAGGATAGAGGATAGGATAGAGGATAGGATAGAGAATAGGTTAGGATAGAGAGTAGGAACGGATAGATGATATTATAGGATAGAGGATAGGATATGATAGAGTATACGATATTATAGTGGGTAGGATAGGATAGAGCATAGGTTAGGGGATTGGATAGGATAGGATAGAGGATAGGCTAGGATAGAGGATAGGATAGAGGATAGGATAGGATAGAGGATTGGATAGAGGATAGGATAGGATAGAGGATATTATGGGATAGAGGATATGATAGGATAGAGGATAGGATAGGATAGAGGATTGGATAGGATAGAGGATAGGATAGACGATAGGATAGACGATAGGATAGGATAGGATAGAGGATATGATAGGATAGAGGATAGGATAGGATAGAGGATAGGATAGGATAGAGGATAGGATGGGATAGAGGATAGGATCGGATAGAGGATAGAGGATAGGATAGGATAGAGGATAGATGATAGGATAAGATAGACGATTGGATAGTATACAGGATAGGATAGGATAGAGGATAGGATAGGGGATTTGATAGGATAGAGGATAGGATAGGATAGAAGATTGGATAGGATAGAGGATAGGATAGGATAGAGGATAGGATAGGATAGAGGATAGGATAGGATAGAGGATAGGATAGGATAGAGGATAGAGGATAGGATAGGATAGAGGATAGGATAGGATAGAGGATAGGATAGGATAGAGAATAGGATAGGGTAGAGGATAGGATGGGATAGTGGATAGGATAGGATAGAGGATTGGATAGGATAGAGGATAGATGATAGGATAAGATAGAGGATTGGATAGGATACAGGATAAGATAGGATAGAGGGTAGGATAGGGGATTTGATAGGATAGAGGATAGGATAGGATAGAAGATTGGATAGGATAGAGGATAGGATAGGATAGAGGATAGGATAGGATAGAGGATAGGATAGGATAGAGGATAGGATAGGATAGACTATAGGATAGGATAGAGGATAGGATAGGATAGATGATAGGATAGGATAGATAATAGGTTAGACGATAGGATAGGATAGAGCATAGGATAGGATAGAGGATAGGATAGGATAGAGGATAGCATAGACGATAGGATAGGATAGAGCATAGGATAGGATAGAGGATAGGATAGGATAGAGGATAGGATAGGATAGAGGATAGGATAGGATAGAGGATAGGATAGGGGATTTGATAGGATAGAGGATAGGATAGGATAGAAGATAGGATAGGATAGAGGATACGACAGGATAGAGGATAGGATAGGGGATTTGATAGGATAGATGATAGGGTAGGATAGAGGATAGGATAGAGGATAGGATAGAGGATAAGATAGAGAATAGGTTAGGATAGAGAGTAGGAACGGATAGATGATATTACGAGGATAGAGGATAGGATATGATAGAGTATACGATATTATAGAGGGTAGGATAGGATAGAGCATAGGATAGGTGATTGGATAGGATAGGATAGAAGATAGGATAGGATAGAGGATAGGATAGGGTAGAGGATAGGATAGGATAGAGGATAGGACAGGGGATTTGATAGGATAGAGGATAGGATAGGATAGAGGATTGGATAGGATAGAGGATAGGATAGGATAGAGGATAGGATAGGATAGAGGATAGTATAGGATAGAGGATAGGATAGGATAGAGGATAGGATAGGGGATTTGATAGGATAGAGGATAGGATAGGATAGAAGATAGGATAGGGTAGAGGACACGATAGGATAGAGGATAGGATAGGGGATTTGATAGGATAGATGATAGGGTATAATAGTGGATAGGATAGAGGATAGGATAGACGATAGGATAGACGATAGGATAGGATAGAGGATAGGATAGGATAGAGGATAGGATAGAGGATAGGATAGGATAGAGGATAGGATAGGATAGAGGATAGGATACGATAGAGGATAGGATAGGATAGAGGATAGGATAGGATAGAGGATAGGATAGGATAGAGGATAGGATAGGATAGAGGATAGGATAGACGATAGGATAGGATAGAGCATAGGATAGGATAGAGGATAGGAAAGGATAGAGGATAGGATAGTATAGAGGATAGGATAGGATAGAGGATAGAGGATAGGATAGGATAGAGGATAGGATAGGATAGAGGATAGGATAGGATAGAGGATAGGATAGGATAGAGGATAGAATTGGATAGAGGATAGGATAGGATAGAGGATATGATAGGATAGATGATAGGATAGGATAGAGGATAGGATAGGATAGAGGATAGGATAGGATATACGATAGGCTAGGATAGAGGATAGGATAGGGGATTTGATTGGATAGAGGATAGGATAGGATAGAAGATAGGATAGGATAGAGGATACGACAGGATAGAGGATAGGATAGGATAGAGGATAGGATAGGATAGAGGATAGGGTAGGATAGATGATAGGATAGGATAGAGGATAGGATAGACGATAGGATAGGATTGAGGATACGACAGGATAGAGGATAGGATATGGGATTTGATAGGATAGATGATAGCTTAGGATAGAGGATAGGATAGAGGATAGGATAGAGAATAGGTTAGGATAGAGAGTAGGAACGGATAGATGATATTATAGGATAGAGGATAGGATATGATAGAGTATACGATATTATAGTGGGTAGGATAGGATAGAGCATAGGTTAGGGGATTGGATAGGATAGGATAGAGGATAGGCTAGGATAGAGGATAGGATAGAGGATAGGATAGGATAGAGGATTGGATAGAGGATAGGATAGGATAGAGGATATTATAGGGTAGAGGATATGATAGGATAGAGGATAGGATAGGATAGAGGATTGGATAGGATAGAGGATAGGATAGACGATAGGATAGACGATAGGATAGGATAGAGGATAGGATAGGATAGAGGATAGGATAGGATAGAGGATAGGATAGGATAGAGGATAGGATAGGATAGAGGATAGGATGGGATAGAGGATAGGATCGGATAGAGGATAGAGGATAGGATAGGATAGAGGATAGGATAGGATAGAGGATAGGATAGGATAGAGAATAGGATAGGGTAGAGGATAGGATGGGATAGTGGATAGGATAGGATAGAGGATTGGATAGGATAGAGGATAGATGATAGGATAAGATAGAGGATTGGATAGGATACAGGATAAGATAGGATAGAGGGTAGGATAGGGGATTTGATAGGATAGAGGATAGGATAGGATAGAAGATTGGATAGGATAGAGGATAGGATAGGATAGAGGATAGGATAGGATAGAGGATAGGATAGGATAGAGGATAGGATAGGATAGACTATAGGATAGGATAGAGGATAGGATAGGATAGATGATAGGATAGGATAGATAATAGGTTAGACGATAGGATAGGATAGAGCATAGGATAGGATAGAGGATAGCATAGACGATAGGATAGGATAGAGCATAGGATAGGATAGAGGATAGGATAGGATAGAGGATAGGATAGTATAGAGGATAGGATAGGATAGTGGATAGGATAGGATAGAGGATTGGATAGGATAGAGGATAGAGGATAGGATAGGATAGAGGATTGGATAGGATAGAGGATAGGATAGGATAGAGGATAGGATAGGATAGAGGATAGGATAGGGGATTTTATAGGATAGAGGATAGGATGGGATAGAGGATTGGATAGGATAGAGGATAGGATAGGATAGAGGATAGAGTATAGGATAGGATAGAGGAATCGATAGGATAGAGGATAGGATAGGATAGAGGATAGGATAGGGGATTTGATACGATAGAGGATAGGATAGGATAGAGGATTGGATAGGATAGAGGATAGGATAGGATAGAGGATAGGATAGGATAGAGGATAGGATAGGATAGAGGATTGGATAGGATAGAGGATAGGATAGGATAGAGGATAGGATAGGATAGAGGATAGGATAGGATAGAGGATAGGATAGGATAGAGGATAGGATAGGATAGAGGATAGGATGGGATAGAGGATAGGATCGGATAGAGGATAGAGGATAGGATAGGATAGAGGATAGGATAGGATAGAGGATAGGATAGGATAGAGAATAGGATAGGGTAGAGGATAGGATGGGATAGTGGATAGGATAGGATAGAGGATTGGATAGGATAGAGGATAGATGATAGGATAAGATAGAGGATTGGATAGGATACAGGATAAGATAGGATAGAGGGTAGGATAGGGGATTTGATAGGATAGAGGATAGGATAGGATAGAAGATTGGATAGGATAGAGGATAGGATAGGATAGAGGATAGGATAGGATAGAGGATAGGATAGGATAGAGGATAGGATAGGATAGACTATAGGATAGGATAGAGGATAGGATAGGATAGATGATAGGATAGGATAGATAATAGGTTAGACGATAGGATAGGATAGAGCATAGGATAGGATAGAGGATAGCATAGACGATAGGATAGGATAGAGCATAGGATAGGATAGAGGATAGGATAGGATAGAGGATAGGATAGTATAGAGGATAGGATAGGATAGTGGATAGGATAGGATAGAGGATTGGATAGGATAGAGGATAGAGGATAGGATAGGATAGAGGATTGGATAGGATAGAGGATAGGATAGGATAGAGGATAGGATAGGATAGAGGATAGGATAGGGGATTTTATAGGATAGAGGATAGGATGGGATAGAGGATTGGATAGGATAGAGGATAGGATAGGATAGAGGATAGAGTATAGGATAGGATAGAGGAATCGATAGGATAGAGGATAGGATAGGATAGAGGATAGGATAGGGGATTTGATACGATAGAGGATAGGATAGGATAGAGGATTGGATAGGATAGAGGATAGGATAGGATAGAGGATAGGATAGGATAGAGGATAGGATAGGATAGAGGATAGGATAGGATAGAGGATAGGATAGGGGATTTGATAGGATAGAGGATAGGATAGGATAGAAGATAGGATAGTGTAGAGGATACGATAGGATAGTGGATAGGATTGGGGATTTGATAGGATAGATGATAGGGTAGGATAGTGGATAGGATAGAGGATAGGATAGACGATAGGATAGACGATAGGATAGGATAGAGGATAGGATAATATAGAGGATAGGATAGGATAGAGGATAGGATAGGATAGAGGATAGGATAGGATAGAGGATAGGATAGGATAGAGGATGGGATAGGGGATAGGATAGGATAGAGGATAGGATAATATAGAGGATAGGATAGGATAGAGGATAGGATAGGATAGAGGATAGGATAGGATAGGATAGAGGATAGGATAGGATAAAGGATAGGATAGGGGATTTGATAGGATAGAGGATAGGGTAGGATAGAAGATAGGATAGGATAGAGGATACGACAGGATAGAAGATAGGATAGGGGATTTGATAGAGAATAGGTTAGGGTAGAGAGTAGGAACGGATAGATGATATTATAGGATAGAGGATAGGATATGATAGAGTATACGATATTATAGTGGGTAGGATAGGATAGAGCATAGGATAGGGGATTGGATAGGATAGGATAGAGGATAGGATAGGATAGAGGATAGGATAGGACAGAGGATAGGATAGGATAGAGGATAGGATAGGATAGAGGATAGGATAGGATAGAGGATAGGATAGGATAGAGGATAGGATAGGATAGAGGATAGGATAGGATAGAGGATAGGATAGGATAGAGGATAGGATAGGATAGAGGATAGGATAGGATACAGGAAAGGATAGACTTGAGGATAGATGATAGGATAGGATAGAGGATAGGGTAGGGGATTTGATAGGATAGAGGATAGGATATAATAGAAGATAGGATATAATAGAGGATAGGATAGGATAGAGGATAGGATAGGATAGAGGATAGGATAGGATAGAGGATAGGATAGGATAGAGGATAGGATAGGATAGAGGATTGGATAGAGGATAGGATAGGATAGAGGATATTATAGTATAGAGGATATGATAGGATAGAGGATAGGATAGGATAGAGGATAGGATAGGATAGAGGATAGTATAGGATAGAGGATAGGATAGGGGATTTGATAGGATAGAGGATAGGGTAGGATAGAAGATAGGATAGGATAGAGGATACGAGAGGATAGAGGATAGGATAGGGGATTTGATAGAGAATAGGTTAGGATAGAGAGTAGGAACGGATAGATGATATTATAGGATAGAGGATAGGATATGATAGAGTATACGATATTATAGTGGGTAGGATAGGATAGAGCATAGGATAGGGGATTGGATAGGATAGGATAGAGGATAGGATAGGATAGAGGATAGGATAGGACAGAGGATAGGATAGGATAGAGGATAGGATAGGATAGAGGATAGGATACGATAGAGGATAGGATAGGATAGAGGATAGGATAGGATAGAGGATAGGATAGGATAGAGGATAGGATAGGATAGAGGATAGGATAGGATAGAGGATAGGATAGGATAGAGGATAGGATAGGATAGAGGATAGGATAGGATACAGGAAAGGATAGGATACAGGAAAGGATAGACTTGAGGATAGATGATAGGATAGGATAGAGGATAGGGTAGGGGATTTGATAGGATAGAGGATAGGATATAATAGAAGATAGGATATAATAGAGGATAGGATAGGATAGAGGATAGGATAGGATAGAGGATAGGATAGGATAGAGGATAGGATAGGATAGAGGATAGGATAGGATAGAGGATTGGATAGAGGATAGGATAGGATAGAGGATATTATAGTATAGAGGATATGATAGGATAGAGGATAGGATAGGATAGAGGATAGGATAGGGGATTTGATAGGATAGAGGATAGCGTAGGATAGAAGATAGGATAGGATAGAGGATACGACAGGATAGAGCATAGGATAGGGGATTTGATACAGAATAGGTTAGGATAGAGAGTAGGAACGGATAGATGATATTATAGGATAGAGGATAGGATATGATAGAGTATACGATATTATAGTGGGTAGGATAGGATAGAGCATAGGATAGGGGATTGGATAGGATAGGATAGAGGATAGGATAGGATAGAGGATAGGATAGGACAGAGGATAGGATAGGATAGAGGATAGGATAGGATAGAGGATAGGATAGGATAGAGGATAGGATAGGATAGAGGATAGGATAGGATAGAGGATAGGATAGGATAGAGGATAGGATAGGATAGAGGATAGGATAGGATAGAGGATAGGATAGGATAGAGGATAGGATAGGATAGAGGATAGGATAGGATACAGGAAAGGATAGACTTGAGGATAGATGATAGGATAGGATAGAGGATAGGGTAGGGGATTTGATAGGATAGAGGATAGGATATAATAGAAGATAGGATATAATAGAGGATAGGATAGGATAGAGGATAGGATAGGATAGAGGATAGGATAGGATAGAGGATAGGATAGGATAGAGGATAGGATAGGATACAGGAAAGGATAGGATACAGGAAAGGATAGACTTGAGGATAGATGATAGGATAGGATAGAGGATAGGGTAGGGGATTTGATAGGATAGAGGATAGGATATAATAGAAGATAGGATATAATAGAGGATAGGATAGGATAGAGGATAGGATAGGATAGAGGATAGGATAGGATAGAGGATAGGATAGGATAGAGGATAGGATAGGATAGAGGATTGGATAGAGGATAGGATAGGATAGAGGATATTATAGTATAGAGGATATGATAGCATAGAGGATAGGATAGGATAGAGGATAGTATAGGATAGAGGATAGGATATGATAGAAGATAGGATAGGGTAGAGGATAGGATAGGATAGAGGATAGGATAGAGTAGAGGATAGGATAGGATAGAGGATAGGATAGGATAGAGGATAGGATAGGATAGAGGATAGAATAGAGGATAGGATAGAGGATAAGATAGAGAATAGGTTAGGATAGAGAGTAGGAACGGATAGATGATATTACGAGGATAGATGATAGGATATGATAGAGTATACGATATTATAGAGGGTAGGATAGGATAGAGCATAGGATAGGAGATTGGATAGGATAGGATAGAAGATAGGATAGGATAGAGGATAGGATAGGATAGAGGATAGGATAGGGGATTTTATAGGAAAGAGGATAGGATAGGATAGAGAATTGGATAGGTTAGAGGATAGGATATGATAGAGTATACGATATTATAGTGGGTAGGATAGGATAGAGCATAGGATAGGGGATTGGATAGGATAGGATAGAGGATAGGATAGGATAGAGGATAGGATAGGATAGAGGATAGGATAGGATAGAGGATAGGATAGGATAGAGGATAGGATAGGATAGAGGATAGGATAGGATAGAGGATAGGATAGGATAGAGGATAGGATAGGATAGAGGATAGGATAGGATAGAGGATAGGATAGGATAGAGGATAGGATAGGATAGAGGATAGGATAGGATAGAGGATAGGATAGGATAGAGGATAGGATAGGATAGAGGATAGGATAGGATAGAGGATAGGATAGGATAGAGGATAGGATAGGATAGAGGATAGGATAGGATAGAGGATAGGATAGGATAGAGGATAGGATAGGATAGAGGATAGGATAGGATAGAGGATAGGATAGGATAGAGGATAGGATAGGATAGAGGATAGGATAGGATACAGGAAAGGATAGACTTGAGGATTGATGATAGGATAGGATACAGGATAGGGTAGGGGATTTGATAGGATAGAGGATAGGATAGGATAGAGGATTGGATAGGATAGAGGATAGGATAGGATAGAGGATAGGATAGAGGATAGGATCGAGGATAGGATAGAGGATATGATAGAGGATAGGATAGGATAGAGGATAGGATAGGATAGAGGACAGGATAGGATAGAGGATAGGATATGATAGAAGATAGGATAGGGTAGAGGATAGGATAGGATAGAGGATAGGATAGAATAGAGGATAGGATAGGATAGGATAGAGGATAGGATAGGATAGAGGATAGAATAGAGGATAGGATAGAGGATAAGATAGAGAATAGGTTAGGATAGAGAGTAGGAACGGATAGATGATATTACGAGGATAGAGGATAGGATATGATAGAGTATACGATATTATAGAGGGTAGGATAGGATAGAGCATAGGATAGGTGATTGGATAGGATAGGATAGAAGATAGGATAGGATAGAGGATAGGATAGGATAGAGGATAGGATAGGATAGAGGATAGGATAGGATAGAGGTTAGGATAGGATAGAGGATAGGATAGGATAGAGGATAGGATAGGATAGAGGATAGGATAGGATAGAGGATAGGATAGGATACAGGATAGGATATGATAGAGTATACGATATTATAGTGGGTAGGATAGGATAGACGATAGGATAGGGGATTTGATAGAATAGAGGATAGGATAGGATAGAGGATAGTATAGAGAATAGGATAGGATAGAGGATAGGAAAGGATAGAGGATAGGATAGGATAGAGGATAGGGTAGGATAGAGGATAGGATAGGACAGAGGATAGGGTAGGGGATTTGATAGGATAGAAGATAGGATAGGATAGAGGATAGGATAGGATAGAGGATAGGATAGGATAGGATAGAGGATAGGATAGGATAGAGGATAGGATAGGGGATTTGATAGGATAGAGGATAGGATAGGATAGAGGATTGGATAGGATAGAGGATAGGATAGGATAGAGGATAGGATAGGATAGAGGATAGTATAGGATAGAGGATAGGATAGGATATAGGATAGGATAGGATAGAGGATAGGATAGGATAGAGGATAGGATATGATAGAAGATAGGATAGGGTAGAGGATAGGATAGGATAGAGGATAGGATAGGGGATTTGATAGGATAGAGGATAGGATAGGATAGAGGATTGGATAGGTTAGAGGATAGGATAGGATAGAGGATAGGATAGGATAGAGGATAGGATAGGATAGAGGATAGGATAGGATAGAGGATAGGATAGAGGATAGGATAGGATAGAGGATAGAATAGGATAGAGGATAGGATAGGATAGAGGATAGGATAGGATAGAGGATAGGATATGATAGAGTAGACGATATTATAGTGGGTAGGATGGGATAGACGATAGGATGGGGGATTTGATAGAAAAGAGGATAGGATAGGATAGAGGATAGTATAGAGGATAGGATAGGATAGAGGATAGGATAGGATAGAGGATAGGATAGGATAGAGGATAGGATAGGATAGAGGATAGGATAGGATAGAGGATAGGATAGGATAGGATAGAGGATAGGATAGGATAGAGGATAGGATAGGGGATTTGATAGGATAGAGGACAGGATAGGATAGAGGATTGGATAGGATAGAGGATAGGATAGGATAGAGGATAGGATAGGATAGAGGATAGTATAGGATAGAGGATAGGATAGGATATAGGATAGGATAGGATAGAGGATAAAATAGGATAGAGGATAGGATAGGATAGAGGATAGGATAGGATAGAGGATAGGATAGGATAGAGGATAGGATAGGATAGAGGATAGTATAGGATAGAGGATAGGATATGATAGAAGATAGGATAGGGTAGAGGATAGGATAGGATAGAGGATAGGATAGGGGATTTGATAGGATAGAGGATAGGATAGGATAGAGGATTGGATAGGTTAGAGGATAGGATAGGATAGAGGATAGGATAGGATAGAGGATATTATAGGATAGAGGATATGATAGGATAGTGGATAGGATAGGATAGAGGATTTAATAGGATAGAGGATAGATGATAGGATAGGATAGAGGATTGGATAGGATACAGGATAGGATAGGATAGAGGATATGATAGGGGATTTGATAGGACAGAGGATAGGATAGGATAGAAGATAGGATAGGATAGAGGATAGGATAGGGTAGAGGATAGGATAGGATAGAGGATAGGATAGGATAGAGGATAGGATAGGATAGAGGATAGGATAGGATAGATGATAGGATAGGATAGAGGATAGGATAGACGATAGGATAGGATAGAGCATAGGATAGGATAGAGCATAGGATAGGATAGAGGATAGGATAGTATAGAGGATAGGATAGGATAGAGGATAGGATAGGATAGAGGATATTATAGGATAGAGGATATGATAGGATAGAGGATAGGATAGGATAGAGGATTGGATAGGATAGAGGATAGGATAGGATAGAGTATAGGATAGAGGATAGGATAGGATAGAGGATAGGATAGGATAGAGGATAGGATAGGATAGAGGATAGGATAGGATAGAGGATAGGATAGGATAGAGGATAGGATAGGATAGAGGATAGGATAGGATAGAGGATAGGATAGGATAGAGGATAGGATAGGATAGAGGATAGGATAGGATAGAGGATAGGATAGGATAGAGGATAGGATAGGATAGAGGATAGGATAGGATACAGGAAAGGATAGACTTGAGGATTGATGATAGGATAGGATAGAGGATAGGGTAGGGGATTTGATAGGATAGAGGATAGGATAGGATAGAGGATTGGATAGGATAGAGGATAGGATAGGATAGAGGATAGGATAGAGGATAGGATCGAGGATAGGATAGAGGATATGATAGAGGATAGGATAGGATAGAGGATAGGATAGGATAGAGGACAGGATAGGATAGAGGATAGGATATGATAGAAGATAGGATAGGATAGAGGATAGGATAGGATAGAGGATAGGATAGGATAGAGGATAGGATAGGATAGAGGATTGGATAGAGGATAGGATAGGATAGAGGATAGGATAGAATAGAGGATAGGATAGGATAGGATAGAGGATAGGATAGGATAGAGGATAGAATAGAGGATAGGATAGAGGATAAGATAGAGAATAGGTTAGGATAGAGAGTAGGAACGGATAGATGATATTACGAGGATAGAGGATAGGATATGATAGAGTATACGATATTATAGAGGGTAGGATAGGATAGAGCATAGGATAGGTGATTGGATAGGATAGGATAGAAGATAGGATAGGATAGAGGATAGGATAGGATAGAGGATAGGATAGGATAGAGGATAGGATAGGGGATTTGATAGGATAGAGGATAGGATAGGATAGAGGATTGGATAGGTTAGAGGATAGGATAGGATAGAGGATAGGATAGGATAGAGGATAGGATAGGATAGAGGTTAGGATAGGATAGAGGATAGGATAGGATAGAGGATAGGATAGGATAGAGGATAGGATAGGATAGAGGATAGGATAGGATACAGGATAGGATATGATAGAGTATACGATATTATAGTGGGTAGGATAGGATAGACGATAGGATAGGGGATTTGATAGAATAGAGGATAGGATAGGATAGAGGATAGTATAGAGAATAGGATAGGATAGAGGATAGGAAAGGATAGAGGATAGGATAGGATAGAGGATAGGGTAGGATAGAGGATAGGATAGGACAGAGGATAGGGTAGGGGATTTGATAGGATAGAAGATAGGATAGGATAGAGGATAGGATAGGATAGAGGATAGGATAGGATAGGATAGAGGATAGGATAGGATAGAGGATAGGATAGGGGATTTGATAGGATAGAGGATAGGATAGGATAGAGGATTGGATAGGATAGAGGATAGGATAGGATAGAGGATAGGATAGGATAGAGGATAGTATAGGATAGAGGATAGGATAGGATATAGGATAGGATAGGATAGAGGATAGGATAGGATAGAGGATAGGATATGATAGAAGATAGGATAGGGTAGAGGATAGGATAGGATAGAGGATAGGATAGGGGATTTGATAGGATAGAGGATAGGATAGGATAGAGGATTGGATAGGTTAGAGGATAGGATAGGATAGAGGATAGGATAGGATAGAGGATAGGATAGGATAGAGGATAGGATAGGATAGAGGATAGGATAGGATAGAGGATAGGATAGGATAGAGGATAGGATATGATAGAGTATACGATATTATAGTGGGTAGGATGGGATAGACGATAGGATGGGGGATTTGATAGAAAAGAGGATAGGATAGGATAGAGGATAGTATAGAGGATAGGATAGGATAGAGGATAGGATAGGATAGAGGATAGGATAGGATAGAGGATAGGATAGGATAGGATAGAGGATAGGATAGGATAGAGGATAGGATAGGGGATTTGATAGGATAGAGGACAGGATAGGATAGAGGATTGGATAGGATAGAGGATAGGATAGGATAGAGGATAGGATAGGATAGAGGATAGTATAGGATAGAGGATAGGATAGGATATAGGATAGGATAGGATAGAGGATAAAATAGGATAGAGGATAGGATAGGATAGAGGATAGGATAGGATAGAGGATAGGATAGGATAGAGGATAGGATAGGATAGAGGATAAAATAGGATAGAGGATAGGATAGGATAGAGGATAGGATAGGATAGAGGATAGGATAGGATAGAGGATAGGATAGGATAGAGGATAGTATAGGATAGAGGATAGGATATGATAGAAGATAGGATAGGGTAGAGGATAGGATAGGATAGAGGATAGGATAGGGGATTTGATAGGATAGAGGATAGGATAGGATAGAGGATAGTATAGAGAATAGGATAGGATAGAGGATAGGAAAGGATAGAGGATAGGATAGGATAGAGGATAGGGTAGGATAGAGGATAGGATAGGACAGAGGATAGGGTAGGGGATTTGATAGGATAGAAGATAGGATAGGATAGAGGATAGGATAGGATAGAGGATAGGATAGGATAGGATAGAGGATAGGATAGGATAGAGGATAGGATAGGGGATTTGATAGGATAGAGGATAGGATAGGATAGAGGATTGGATAGGATAGAGGATAGGATAGGATAGAGGATAGGATAGGATAGAGGATAGTATAGGATAGAGGATAGGATAGGATATAGGATAGGATAGGATAGAGGATAGGATAGGATAGAGGATAGGATATGATAGAAGATAGGATAGGGTAGAGGATAGGATAGGATAGAGGATAGGATAGGGGATTTGATAGGATAGAGGATAGGATAGGATAGAGGATTGGATAGGTTAGAGGATAGGATAGGATAGAGGATAGGATAGGATAGAGGATAGGATATGATAGAGTATACGATATTATAGTGGGTAGGATGGGATAGACGATAGGATGGGGGATTTGATAGAAAAGAGGATAGGATAGGATAGAGGATAGTATAGAGGATAGGATAGGATAGAGGATAGGATAGGATAGAGGATAGGATAGGATAGAGGATAGGATAGGATAGAGGATAGGATAGGATAGGATAGAGGATAGGATAGGATAGAGGATAGGATAGGGGATTTGATAGGATAGAGGACAGGATAGGATAGAGGATTGGATAGGATAGAGGATAGGATAGGATAGAGGATAGGATAGGATAGAGGATAGTATAGGATAGAGGATAGGATAGGATATAGGATAGGATAGGATAGAGGATAAAATAGGATAGAGGATAGGATAGGATAGAGGATAGGATAGGATAGAGGATAGGATAGGATAGAGGATAGGATAGGATAGAGGATAGGATAGGATAGAGGATAGGATAGGATAGAGGATAGGATAGGATAGAGGATAGGATAGGATAGAGGATAGTATAGGATAGAGGATAGGATATGATAGAAGATAGGATAGGGTAGAGGATAGGATAGGATAGAGGATAGGATAGGGGATTTGATAGGATAGAGGATAGGATAGGATAGAGGATTGGATAGGTTAGAGGATAGGATAGGATAGAGGATAGGATAGGATAGAGGATATTATAGGATAGAGGATATGATAGGATAGTGGATAGGATAGGATAGAGGATTTAATAGGATAGAGGATAGATGATAGGATAGGATAGAGGATTGGATAGGATACAGGATAGGATAGGATAGAGGATATGATAGGGGATTTGATAGGACAGAGGATAGGATAGGATAGAAGATAGGATAGGATAGAGGATAGGATAGGGTAGAGGATAGGATAGGATAGAGGATAGGATAGGATAGAGGATAGGATAGGATAGAGGATAGGATAGGATAGATGATAGGATAGGATAGAGGATAGGATAGACGATAGGATAGGATAGAGCATAGGATAGGATAGAGCATAGGATAGGATAGAGGATAGGATAGTATAGAGGATAGGATAGGATAGAGGATAGGATAGGATAGAGGATATTATAGGATAGAGGATATGATAGGATAGAGGATAGGATAGGATAGAGGATTGGATAGGATAGAGGATAGGATAGGATAGAGTATAGGATAGAGGATAGGATAGGATAGAGGATAGGATAGGATAGAGGATAGGATAGGATAGAGGATAGGATAGGATAGAGGATAGGATAGGATAGAGGATAGGATAGGATAGAGGATAGGATAGGATAGAGGATAGGATAGGATAGAGGATAGGATAGGATAGAGGATAGGATAGGATAGAGGATAGGATAGGATAGAGGATAGGATAGGATAGAGGATAGGATAGGATAGAGGATAGGATAGGATAGAGGATAGGATAGGATAGAGGATAGGATAGGGGATTTGATAGGATAGAGGATAGGATAGGATAGAGGATTGGATAGGTTAGAGGATAGGATAGGATAGAGGATAGGATAGGATAGAGGATAGGATAGGATAGAGGATAGGATAGGATAGAGGATAGGATAGGATAGAGGATAGGATAGGATAGAGGATAGGATATGATAGAGTATACGATATTATAGTGGGTAGGATGGGATAGACGATAGGATGGGGGATTTGATAGAAAAGAGGATAGGATAGGATAGAGGATAGTATAGAGGATAGGATAGGATAGAGGATAGGATAGGATAGAGGATAGGATAGGATAGAGGATAGGATAGGATAGGATAGAGGATAGGATAGGATAGAGGATAGGATAGGGATTTGATAGGATAGAGGACAGGATAGGATAGAGGATTGGATAGGATAGAGGATAGGATAGGATAGAGGATAGGATAGGATAGAGGATAGTATAGGATAGAGGATAGGATAGGATATAGGATAGGATAGGATAGAGGATAAATAGGATAGAGGATAGGATAGGATAGAGGATAGGATAGGATAGAGGATAGGATAGGATAGAGGATAGGATAGGATAGAGGATAAAATAGGATAGAGGATAGGATAGGATAGAGGATAGGATAGGATAAGAGGATAG
The DNA here is from genome assembly GCF_050948215.1 of Halictus rubicundus. Lineage (NCBI taxonomy): Eukaryota > Metazoa > Arthropoda > Insecta > Hymenoptera > Halictidae > Halictus > Halictus rubicundus. The sequence continues at coordinate 27,580 of NW_027489454.1, forward strand.
GATAGGATAGAGGATAGGATAGGATAGAGGATAGTATAGGATAGAGGATAGGATATGATAGAAGATAGGATAGGGTAGAGGATAGGATAGGATAGAGGATAGGATAGGGATTTGATAGGATAGAGGATAGGATAGGATAGAGGATAGTATAGAGAATAGGATAGGATAGAGGATAGGAAAGGATAGAGGATAGGATAGGATAGAGGATAGGGTAGGATAGAGGATAGGATAGGACAGAGGATAGGGTAGGGGATTTGATAGGATAGAAGATAGGATAGGATAGAGGATAGGATAGGATAGAGGATAGGATAGGATAGGATAGAGGATAGGATAGGATAGAGGATAGGATAGGGGATTTGATAGGATAGAGGATAGGATAGGATAGAGGATTGGATAGGATAGAGGATAGGATAGGATAGAGGATAGGATAGGATAGAGGATAGTATAGGATAGAGGATAGGATAGGATATAGGATAGGATAGGATAGAGGATAGGATAGGATAGAGGATAGGATATGATAGAAGATAGGATAGGGTAGAGGATAGGATAGGATAGAGGATAGGATAGGGGATTTGATAGGATAGAGGATAGGATAGGATAGAGGATTGGATAGGTTAGAGGATAGGATAGGATAGAGGATAGGATAGGATAGAGGATAGGATATGATAGAGTATACGATATTATAGTGGGTAGGATGGGATAGACGATAGGATGGGGATTTGATAGAAAAGAGGATAGGATAGGATAGAGGATAGTATAGAGGATAGGATAGGATAGAGGATAGGATAGGATAGAGGATAGGATAGGATAGAGGATAGGATAGGATAGAGGATAGGATAGGATAGGATAGAGGATAGGATAGGATAGAGGATAGGATAGGGGATTTGATAGGATAGAGGACAGGATAGGATAGAGATTGGATAGGATAGAGGATAGGATAGGATAGAGGATAGGATAGGATAGAGGATAGTATAGGATAGAGGATAGGATAGGATATAGGATAGGATAGGATAGAGGATAAAATAGGATAGAGGATAGGATAGGATAGAGGATAGGATAGGATAGAGGATAGGATAGGATAGAGGATAGGATAGGATAGAGGATAGGATAGGATAGAGGATAGGATAGGATAGAGGATAGGATAGGATAGAGGATAGGATAGGATAGAGGATAGTATAGGATAGAGGATAGGATATGATAGAAGATAGGATAGGGTAGAGGATAGGATAGGATAGAGGATAGGATAGGGGATTTGATAGGATAGAGGATAGGATAGGATAGAGGATTGGATAGGTTAGAGGATAGGATAGGATAGAGGATAGGATAGGATAGAGGATATTATAGGATAGAGGATATGATAGGATAGTGGATAGGATAGGATAGAGGATTTAATAGGATAGAGGATAGATGATAGGATAGGATAGAGGATTGGATAGGATACAGGATAGGATAGGATAGAGGATATGATAGGGGATTTGATAGGACAGAGGATAGGATAGGATAGAAGATAGGATAGGATAGAGGATAGGATAGGGTAGAGGATAGGATAGGATAGAGGATAGGATAGGATAGAGGATAGGATAGGATAGAGGATAGGATAGGATAGATGATAGGATAGGATAGAGGATAGGATAGACGATAGGATAGGATAGAGCATAGGATAGGATAGAGCATAGGATAGGATAGAGGATAGGATAGTATAGAGGATAGGATAGGATAGAGGATAGGATAGGATAGAGGATATTATAGGATAGAGGTATGATAGGATAGAGGATAGGATAGGATAGAGGATTGGATAGGATAGAGGATAGGATAGGATAGAGTATAGGATAGAGGATAGGATAGGATAGAGGATAGGATAGGATAGAGGATAGGATAGGATAGAGGATAGGATAGGATAGAGGATAGGATAGGATAGAGGATAGGATAGGATAGAGGATAGGATAGGATAGAGGATAGGATAGGATAGAGGATAGGATAGGATAGAGGATAGGATAGGATAGAGGATAGGATAGGATAGAGGATAGGATAGGATAGAGGATAGGATAGGATAGAGGATAGGATAGGATAGAGGATAGGATAGGATAGAGGATAGGATAGGATACAGGAAAGGATAGACTTGAGGATTGATGATAGGATAGGATAGAGGATAGGGTAGGGGATTTGATAGGATAGAGGATAGGATAGGATAGAGGATTGGATAGGTAGAGATGGATAGGATAGGATGAGGTTTGGAGAGGATTGGATCGAGGATAGAGGATGTGATAGAGGATAGGATAGGATAGAGGATAGGATAGGATTGAGGACAGGATAGGATGAGGAGTGGTATGAGTGTTGTGTGGTGAGGAGTGAGGTGTGGATAGGTGTGTGGTGTGGTGGTGGGTGGTGGAGTGGAGAGGAGTGAGGTGTGGTGTGAGGTTAGGTAGTGGTTTGAGGTGTGGAGTGATTGTGTGGAGTGGATTGGTGAGGTTTGAGGTGTGGTGAGTGTGGAGAGTAGTGTGGTGTGGTGTGAGGAGTTGTGTGAGTTGTGGGGTGGTGAGTGTGGAGGTTAGGTGTGGAGTGTACGTGGTGTGTGGAGTGGTGTGGTGTGAGGTGTCGTGTGGTGTGTGGGGTGGAGTGGTGTGTGATGTGGTGTGGGGTGGGGTGTGGTGTGGAGTGTTGTGTGGTGTGGTGTGTGGTGTGGTGTGGTGTGTGGTGTGGTGTGGTGTGTGGTGTGGTGTGGGGTGGGGTGTGGTGTGTGGTGTGGTGTGGTGTGTGGTGGGGTGTGGGGTGTGGTGTGGTGTGGTGTGTGGTGTGGTGTGGTGTGTGGTGAGGTGTGGTGTGTGGGGTGGTGTGGTGTGTGGTGTGGTGTGGTGTGTGGTGTGGTGTGGTGTGTGGTGTGGTGTGGTGTGTGGTGTGGTGTGGTGTATGGTGTGGTGTGGTGTGTGGTGTAGTGTGGTGTGGGGGGTTGAGAGCGCGGGGAAGAAGAAGAAGGGGGGGGGGGGGTGTGTGTGGTCAATAGTGTTGTGAGGTGTAGAGTGATGTGAAGTGAAGGGTGAAGTGAAGTGAAGAGTGAAGTGAAGTGAAGAGTGAAGTGAAGTGAAGAGTGAAGTGAAGTGAAGAGTGAAGTGAAGTTAAGAGTGAAGTGAAGTGAAGAGTGAAGTGAAGTGAAGAGTGAAGTGAAGTGAAGAGTTAAGTGAATTGAAGAGTGAAGTGAAGTGAAGAGTGAAGTGATTTGAAAAGTGAAGTGAAGAGTGAAGTGAAGTGAAGAGTGAAGTGAAGTGAAGAGTGAAGTGACGTGAGGAGTGAAGTGAAGTGAATTGATAAGTGAAGTGGAGAGTGAAGTGAAGTAAAGAGTGTTGTGAGGTGTAGAGTGATGTGAAGTGAAGAGTGAAGAGGTTGTGATGAGTGAAGGGAAGTAGAGAGTGAAGTTAAGTGGAGAGTGAGGTGAAGAGTGAAGTGAAGAGTGGAGTGAAGCGTGAAGTGAAGTGAAGAGTGAAGGTGAAGTGAAGTGAAGAGTGGAGTGAAGTGAAGGTGAAGTGAAGTGAAAGAGTGAATTGAAGAGTGAAGTGAAGTGAAGAGTGAAGTGAAGTGAAGAGTGAAGTGAAGTGAAGAGTGAAGTGAAGTGAGGAGTGATGTGAAGTGAAGAGTGAAGTGAAGGGAAGAGTGAAGTGAAGTGACGAGTGAAGTGAAGTGAAGAGTGATGTGAAGAGTGAAGTGAAGAGTGAAGTGAAGAGTGAAGTGAAGAGTGAAGTGAAGTGAAGAGTGAAGTGAATTGAAGAGTGAAGTGAAGTGAAGAGTGAAGTGATTTGAAAAGTAAAGTGAAGAGTGAAGTGAAGTGATGATTGAAGATTGGAGTGAAGGGAAGGGTGAAGTGAAGTGAAGAGTGAAGTGAAGTGAAGAGTGAAGTGAAGTGAGAGTGAAGTGAAGTGAAGAGTGAAGTGAAGTGAAGAGTGAAGTGAAGTGAAGAGTGAAGTGAAGTGAAGAGTGCAGTGAAGTGAAGAGTGAAGTGAAGTGACGAGTGAAGTGAAGTGAAGAGTGAAGTGAAGTGAAGAGTGAAGTGAAGTGAAGAGTGAAGTGAAGTGAAGAGAAGTGAAGTGAAGAGTGAAGTGAAGTGAAGAGTGAAGTGAAGTGAAGAGTGAAGTGTAGAGTGAAGTGAAGTGAAGAGTGAAGTGAATTGAAGAGTGAAGCTGAAGTGAAGAGTGAAGTGATGTGAAGAGTGAAGTGTAGTGAAGAGTGAAGTGAAGTGAAGAGTGAAGTGAAGTGAAGAGTGTAGTGAAGTGAAGAGTGAAGTGAAGTGGAGAGTGAAGTGAAGTGGAGAGTGAAGTGAAGTGAGGAGTGAAGTGAAGCGTGAAGTGAAGTGATGAGTGAACGTGAAGTGAAGAGTGAAGTGAAGTGAAGAGTGAAGTGCAGTGAAGAGTGAAGTGAAGTGAAGAGTAAAGTGAAGTGAAGAGTGAAGTGAAGTGAGGAGTGAAGTGAAGTGAAGAGGGAAGTGATTTGAAAAGTGATGTGAAGAGTGAAGTGAAGTGAAGGGTGAAGTGAATTGAAGAGTGACGTGAAGTGATGAGTGAAGAGTGAAGTGGTTTGAAGAGTGAAGTGAAGTGAAATAGTGAAGTGATGTGAAGAGTGAAGTGTTGTGAAGAGTGAAGTGAAGTGAAGAGTGAAGTGAAGTGAAGAGTTAAGTGAATTGAAGAGTGAAGTGAAGTGAAGAGTGAAGTGATTTGAAAAGTGAAGTGAAGAGTGAAGTGAAGTGAAGAGTAAAGTGAAGTGAGGAGTGATGTGAAGTGAAGAGTGAAGTGTAGTGAAGAGTGAAGTGAAGTGAAGAGTGAAGTGAAGTGAGAGTGAAGTGAAGTGAAGAGTGAAGTGAAGTGAAGAGTGAAGTGAAGTGAAGAGTGAAGTGAAGTGAAGAGTGAAGTGAAGTGAAGAGTGAAGTGAAGTGAAGAGTGAAGTGGGGTGAAGAGTGAAGTGAAGTGAAGTGTGAAGTGAAGTGAAGAGTGAAGTGTAGTGAAGAGTGAAGTGAAGTGAAGAGTGAACGTGAAGTGAAGAGTGAAGTGAATTGAAGAGTGAAGTGAAGGGAAGAGTGAAGTGATTTGAAAGTGAAGTGAAGACGTGAAGTGAAGTGAAGAGTGAAGTGAAGTGAAGTGAAGAGTGAAGTGAAGTGAAGAGTGAAGTGAAGTGAAGAGTGAAGTGAAGTGAAGAGTGAAGTGAAGTGAAGAGTGTAGTGAAGAGTGAAGTGAAGTGAAGAGGGGAGTGATTTGAAAATGCAGTGAGGAGTGACATGAAGTAAATAGTGTTGTGAGGTGTAGAGTGATGTGAAGTGAAGAGTGAAGTGAAGTGAAGCGTGAAGTGAAGTGAAGAGTTAAGTGAATTGAAGAGTGAAGTGAAGTGAAGAGTGCAGTGATTTGAACAAGTGAAGTGAAGAGTGAAGTGAAGTGAAGAGTAAAGTGAAGTGAGGAGTGATGTGAAGTGAAGAGTGAAGTGAAGTGAAGAGTGAAGTGAAGTGAAGTGTGAAGTGAAGTGAAGAGTGAAGTGTAGTGAAGAGTGAAGTGAAGTGAAGAGTGAAGTGAAGTGAAGAGTGAAGTGAATTGAAGAGTGAAGTGAAGTGAAGAGTGAAGTGATTTGAAAAGTGAAGTGAAGAGTGAAGTGAAGTGAAGAGTGAAGTGAAGTGAAGTGAAGAGTGAAGTGAAGTGAAGAGTGAAGTGAAGTGAGGAGTGAAGTGATTTGAAAAGTAAAGTGAAGAGGGAAGTGAAGTGAAGAGTGAAGTAAAGTGAAGAGTGAAGTGAAGTGAAGAGTGAAGGGAAGTGAAGAGTGAAGTGAAGTGGAGAGTGTAGTGAAGAGTGAAGTGAAGTGAAGAGTGAAGTGATTTGAAAAGTGAAGTGAAGAGTGAAGTGAAGTGAAGAGTAAAGTGAAGTGAGGAGTGATGTGAAGTGAAGAGTGAAAGTGTAGTGAAGAGTGAAGTGAAGTGAAGAGTGAAGTGAAGTGAAGAGTGAAGTGAAGTGAAGAGTGAAGTGAAGTGAAGAGTGAAAGTGGGGTGAAGAGTGACGTGAAGTGAAGAGTGAAGTGAAGTGAAGAGTGAAGTGAAGTGAAGAGTGAAGTGAAGTGAAGAGTGAAGTGGGGTGAAGAGTGAAGTGAAGAGAAGTGTGAAGTGAAGTGAAGAGTGAAGTGTAGTGAAGAGTGAAGTGAAGTGAAGAGTGAAGTGAAGTGAAGAGTGAAGTGAATTGAAGAGTGAAGTGAAGGGAAGAGTGAAGTGATTGAAAGTGAAGTGAAGAGTGAAGTGAAGTGAAGAGTGAAGTGAAGTGAAGTGAAGAGTGAAGTGAAGTGAAGAGTGAAGTGAAGTGAAGAGTGAAGTGAAGTGAAGAGTGTAGTGAAGAGTGAAAGTGAAGTGAAGAGGGGAGTGATTTGAAAAATGAAGTGAGGAGTGAAATGAAGTAAATAGTGTTGTGAGGTGTAGAGTGATGTGACAGTGAAGAGTGAAGTGAAGTGCAAGAGTGAAGTGAAGTGAAGAGTGAAGTGAAGTGAAGAGTGAAGTGAAGTGAGTGAAGTGAAGTGAAGAGTGAAGTGAAGTGAAGAGTTAAGTGAATTGAAGAGTGAAGTGAAGTGAAGAGTGAAGTGATTTGAAAAGTGAAGTGAAGAGTGAAGTGAAGTGAAGAGTGAAGTGAAGTGAAGAGTGAAGTGAAGTGAAGAGTGAAGTGAAGTGAAGAGTGAAGTGAAGTGAAGAGTGAAGTGAAGTGAAGCGTGAAGTGAAGTGAAGAGTGAAGTGAAGTGAAGAGTGAAGTGAAGTGAAGAGTGAAGTGAAGTGAAGAGTGAAGTGAAGTGAAGAGTGAAGTGAAGTGAAGAGTGAAGTGAAGTGAAGAGTGAAGTGAAGTGAAGACGTGAAGTGAAGTGAAGAGTGAAGTGTAGAGTGAAGTGAAGTGAAGAGTGAAGTGAATTGAAGAGTGAAGTGAAGTGAAGAGTGAAGTGATGTGAAGAGTGAAGTGTTGTGAAGAGTGAAGTGAAGTGAAGAGTGAAGTGAAGTGAAGAGTGTAGTGAAGTGAAGAGTGAAGTGAAGTGGAGAGTGAAGTGAAGTGGAGAGTGAAGTGAAGTGAGGAGTGAAGTGAAGAGTGAAGTGAAGTGATGAGTGAAGTGAAGTGAAGAGTGAAGTGACAGTGAAGAGTGAAGTGAAGTGAAGAGTGAAGTGAAGTGAAGAGTAAAGTGAAGTGAAGAGTGAAGTGAAGTGAGGAGTGAAGTGAAGTGAAGAGGGAAGTGATTTGAAAAGTGATGTGAAGAGTGAAGTGAAGTGAAGGGTGAAGTGAATTGAAGAGTGAAGTGAAGTGATGAGTGAAGAGTGAAGTGGTTTGAAGAGTGAAGTGAAGTGAATAGTGAAGTGATGTGAAGAGTGAAGTGTTGTGAAGAGTGAAGTGAAGTGAAGAGTGAAGTGAAGTGAAGAGTTAAGTGAATTGAAGAGTGAAGTGAAGTGAAGAGTGAAGTGATTTGAAAAGTGAAGTGAAGAGTGAAGTGAAGTGAAGAGTAAAGTGAAGTGAGGAGTGATGTGAAGTGAAGAGTGAAGTGTAGTGAAGAGTGAAGTGAAGTGAAGAGTGAAAGTGAAGTGAAGAGTGAAGTGAAGTGAAGAGTGAAGTGAAGTGAAGAGTGAAGTGAAGTGAAGAGTGAAGTGAAGTGAAGAAGTGAAGTGAAGTGAAGAGTGAAGTGAAGTGAAGAGTGACGTGGGGTGAAGAGTGAAGTGAAGTGAAGTGCTGAAGTGAAGTGAAGAGTGAAGTGTAGTGAAGAGTGAAGTGAAGTGAAGAGTGAAGTGAAGTGAAGAGTGAAGTGAATTGAAGAGTGAAGTGAAGGGAAGAGTGAAGTGATTTGAAAAGTGAAGTGAAGAGTGAAGTGAAGTGAAGAGTGAAAGTGAAGTGAAGTGAAGAGTGAAGTGCAGTGAAGAGTGAAGTGAAGTGAAGAGTGAAGTGAAGTGAAGAGTGAAGTGAAGTGAAGAGTGTAGTGAAGAGTGAAGTGAAGTGAAGAGGGGAGTGATTTGAAACAATGAAGTGAGGAGTGAAATGCAGTAAATAGTGTTGTGAGGTGTAGAGTGATGTGAAGTGAAGAGTGAAGTGAAGTGAAGAGTGAAGTGAAGTGAAGACGTTAAGTGAATTGAAGAGTGAAGTGAAGTGAAGAGTGAAGTGATTTGAAAAGTGAAGTGAAGAGTGAAAGTGAAGTGAAGAGTAAAGTGAAGTGAGGAGTGATGTGAAGTGAAGAGTGAAGTGAAGTGAAGAGTGAAGTGAAGTGAAGTGTGAAGTGAAGTGAAGAGTGAAAGTGTAGTGAAGAGTGAAGTGAAGTGAAGAGTGAAGTGAAGTGAAGAGTGACAGTGAATTGAAGAGTGAAGTGAAGTGAAGAGTGACAGTGATTTGAAAAGTGAAGTGAAGAGTGAAGTGAAGTGAAGAGTGAAGTGAAGTGAAGTGAAGAGTGAAAGTGAAGTGAAGAGTGAAGTGAAGTGAGGAGTGAAGTGATTTGAAAAGTAAAAGTGAAGAGGGAAGTGAAGTGAAGAGTGAAGTAAAGTGAAGAGTGAAGTGAAGTGAAGAGTGAAGGGACGTGAAGAGTGAAGTGACGTGGAGAAGTGAGTGAAGAGTGAAGTGACGTGAAGAAGTGAAGGTGATTTGAAAAGTGCAGTGAAGAGTGAAGTGAAGTGAAGAGTAAAGTGAAGTGAGGAGTGATGTGAAGTGAAGAGTGAAGTGTAGTGAAGAGTGAAGTGAAGTGAAGAGTGAAGTGAAGTGAAGAGTGAAGTGAAGTGAAGAGTGAAGTGAAGTGAAGAGTGAAGTGGGGTGAAGAGTGAAGTGAAGTGAAGAGTGAAGTGAAGTGAAGAGTGAAGTGAAGTGAAGAGTGAAGTGAAGTGAAGAGTGAAGTGGGGTGAAGAGTGAAGTGAAGTGAAGTGTGAAGTGAAGTGAAGAGTGAAGTGTAGTGAAGAGTGAAGTGAAGTGAAGAGTGAACGTGAAGTGAAGAGTGACAGTGAATTGAAGAGTGAAGTGAAGGGAAGAGTGAAGTGATTTGAAAAGTGAAGTGAAGAGTGAAGTGAAGTGAAGAAGTGAAGTGAAGTGAGTGAAGAGTGAAGTGAAGTGAAGAGTGAAGTGAAGTGAAGAGTGAAGTGAAGTGAAGAGTGTAGCTGAAGAGTGAAGTGAAGTGAAGAGGGGAGTGATTTGAAAAATGAAGTGAGGAGTGAAATGAAGTAAATAAGTGTTGTGAGGTGTAGAGTGATGTGAAGTGAAGACGTGAAGTGAAGTGAAGAGTGAAGTGAAGTGAAGAGTGAAGTGAAGTGAAGAGTGAAGTGAAGTGAAGAGTGAAGTGAAGTGAAGAGTGAAGTGAAGTGAAGAGTTAAGTGAATTGAAGAGTGAAGTGAAGTGAAGAGTGAAGTGATTTGAAAAGTGAAGTGAAGAGTGAAGTGAAGTGAAGAGTAAAGTGAAGTGAGGAGTGATGTGCAGTGAAGAGTGAAGTGAAGTGAAGAGTGAAGTGAAGTGCAAGTGTGAAGTGAAGCTGAAGAGTGAAGTGTAGTGAAGAGTGAAGTGAAGTGAAGAGTGAAGTGAAGTGAAGAGTGAAGTGAATTGAAGAGTGAAGTGAAGTGAAGAGTGAAGTGATTTGAAAAGTGAAGTGAAGAGTGAAGTGAAGTGAAGAGTGAAGTGAAGTGAAGTGAAGAGTGAAGTGAAGTGAAGAGTGAAGTGAAGTGAGGAGTGAAGTGATTTGAAAGTAAAGTGAAGAGGGAAGTGAAGTGAAGAGTGAAGTAAAGTGAAGAGTGAAGTGAAGTGAAGAGTGAAGGGAAGTGAAGAGTGAAGTGAAGTGGAGAGTGTAGTGAAGAGTGAAGTGAAGTGAAGAGTGGAGTGATTAGAAAAGTGCAAGTGAGGAGTGAAGTGAAGTAAATAGTGTTGTGAGGTGTAGAGTGATCGTGAAGTGAAGGGTGAAGTGAAGTGAAGAGTGAAGTGAAGTGAAGAGTGAAGTGAAGTGAAGAGTGAAGTGAAGTGAAGAGTGAAGTGAAGTTAAGAGTGAAGTGAAGTGAAGAGTGAAGTGAAGTGAAGAGTGAAGTGAAGTGAAGAGTTAAGTGAATTGAAGAGTGAAGTGAAGTGAAGAGTGAAGTGATTTGAAAAGTGAAGTGAAGAGTGAAGTGAAGTGAAGAGTGAAGTGAAGTGAAGAGTGAAGTGAAGTGAGGAGTGAAGTGAAGTGAATTGATAAGTGAAGTGGAGAGTGAAGTGAAGTAAAGAGTGTTGTGAGGTGTAGAGTGATGTGAAGTGAAGAGTGAAGAGGTTGTGATGAGTGAAGGGAAGTAGAGAGTGAAGTTAAGTGGAGAGTGAGGTGAAGAGTGAAGTGAAGAGTGGAGTGAAGAGTGAAGTGAAGTGAAGAGTGCAAGTGAAGTGAAGTGAAGAGTGGAGTGAAGTGAAGAGTGAAGTGACGTGAAGAGTGAATTGAAGAGTGAAGTGAAGTGAAGAGTGAAGTGAAGTGAAGAGCGTGAAGTGAAGTGAAGAGTGAAGTGAAGTGAGGAGTGATGTGAAGTGAAGAGTGAAGTGAAGGGAAGAGTGAAGTGAAGTGAAGAAGTGAAGTGAAGTGAAGAGTGATGTGAAGAGTGAAGTGAAGAGTGAAGTGAAGAGTGAAGTGACAGAGTGAAGTGAAGTGAAGAGTGAAGTGAATTGAACGAGTGAAGTGAAGTGAAGAAGTGAAGTGATTTGAAAAGTAAAGTGAAGAGTGAAGTGAAGTGATGATTGACAGATTGGAGTGAAGGGAAGGGTGAAGTGAAGTGAAGAGTGAAGTGAAGTGAAGAGTGAAGTGAAGTGAAGAGTGAAGTGAAGTGAAGAGTGAAGTGAAGTGAAGAGTGAAGTGAAGTGAAGAGTGAAGTGAAGTGAAGAGTGAAGTGAAGTGAAGAGTGAAGTGAAGCTGAAGAGTGGAAGTGAAGTGAAGAGTGAAGTGAAGTGAAGAGTGAAGTGAAGTGAAGAGTGAAGTGAAGTGAAGAGTGAAGTGTAGAGTGAAAGTGAAGTGAAGAGTGAAGTGAATTGAAGAGTGAAGTGAAGTGAAGAGTGAAGTGATGTGAAGAGTGAAGTGTTGTGAAGAGTGAAGTGAAGTGAAGAGTGAAGTGAAGTGAAGAGTGGTAGTGAAGTGAAGAGTGCAGTGAAGTGGAGAGTGAAGTGAAGTGGAGAGTGAAGTGAAGTGAGGCAGTGAAGTGAAGAGTGAGTGAAGTGATGAGTGAAGTGAAGTGAAGACGTGAAGTGCAAGTGAAGAGTGAAGTGAAGTGAAGAGTGAAGTGAAGTGAAGAGTAAAGTGAAGTGAAGAGTGAAGTGAAGTGAGGAGTCGAAGTGAAGTGAAGAGGGAAGTGATTTGAAAAGTGATGTGAAGAGTGAAGTGAAGTGAAGGGTGAAGTGAATTGAAGAGTGAAGTGAAGTGATGAGTGAAGAGTGAAGTGGTTTGAAGAGTGAAGTGAAGTTGAATAGTGAAGTGATGTGAAGAGTGAAGTGTTGTGAAGAGTGAAGTGAAGTGAAGAGTGAAGTGAAGTGAAGAGTTAAGTGAATTGAAGAGTGAAGTGAAGTGAAGAGTGAAGTGATTTGAAAAGTGAAGTGAAGAGTGAAGTGAAGTGAAGAGTAAAGTGAAGTGAGGAGTGATGTGAAGTGAAGAGTGAAGTGTAGTGAAGAGTGAAGTGAAGTGAAGAGTGAAAGTGAAGTGAAGAGTGAAGTGAAGTGAAGAGTGAAGTGAAGTGAAGAGTGAAGTGGGGTGAAGAGTGAAGTGAAGTGAAGTGTGAAGTGAACGTGAAGAGTGAACGTGTAGTGAAGAGTGAAGTGAACGTGAAGAAGTGAAGTGAAGTGAAGAGTGAAGTGAATTGAAGAGTGAAGTGAAGGGAAGAGTGAAGTGATTTGAAAAGTGAAGTGAAGAGTGAAGTGAAGTGAAGACGTGAAGTGAAGTGACGTGAAGAGTGAAGTGAAGTGAAGAGTGAAGTGAAGTGAAGAAGTGAAGTGAAGTGAAGAGTGAAGTGAAGTGAAGAGTGAAGTGAAGTGAAGAGTGTAGTGAAGAGTGAAGTGAAGTGAAGAGGGGAGTGATTTGAAAAATGAAGTGAGGAGTGAAATGAAGTAAATAGTGTTGTGAGGAGTAGAGTGATGTGAAGTGAGAGTGAAGTGACGTGAAGAGTGAAGTGAAGTGAAGAGTCGAAGTGGAGTGAAGAGTGAAGTGAAGTGAAGAGTGAAGTGAAGAGTGAAGTGAAGTGAAGAGTGAAGTGAAGTGAAGAGTGAAGTGAAGTGAAGAGTGAAGTGAAGTGAAGAGTTAAGTGAATTGAAGAGTGAAGTGAAGTGAAGAGTGAAGTGATTTTGAAAAGTGAAGTGAAGACGTGAAGTGAAGTGAAGAGTAAAGTGAAGTGAGGAGTGATAGTGAAGTGAAGAGTGAAGTGAAGTGAAGAGTGAAGTGAAGTGAAGTGTGAAGTGAAGTGAAGAAGTGAAGTGTAGTGAAGAGTGAAGTGAAGTGAAGAGTGAAGTGAAGTGAAGAGTGAAGTGCATTGCAGAAGTGAAGTGAAGTGAAGAGTGAAGTGATTTGAAAAGTGAAGTGAAGAGTGAAGTGAAGTGAAGAGTGAAGTGAAGTGAAGTGAAGAGTGAAGTGAAGTGAAGAGTGAAGTGAAGTGAGGAGTGAAGTGATTTGAAAAGTAAAGTGAAGAGGGAAGTGAAGTGAAGAGTGAAGTAAAGTGAAGAGTGAACGTGAAGTGAAGAGTGACGGGAAGTGAAGAGTGAAGTGAAGTGGAGAGTGTAGTGAAGAGTGAAGTGACGTGAAGAGTGGAGTGATTTGAAAAGTGAAGTGAGGAGTGAAGTGAAGTAAATAGTGTTGTGAGGTGTAGAGTGATGTGAAGTGAAGGGTGAGTGAAGTGACGAGTGAAGTGACGTGAAGCAGTGAAGTGAAGTGAAGAGTGAAGTGAAGTGAAGAGTGAAGTGAAGTTAAGAGTGAAGTGAAGTGAAGAGTGAAGTGAAGTGAAGAGTGAAGTGAAGTGAAGAGTGAAGTGAAGTGAGGAGTGAAGTGAAGTGAATTGATAAGTGAAGTGGAGAGTGAAGTGAAGTAAAGAGTGTTGTGAGGTGTCGAGTGATGTGAAGTGAAGAGTGCAGAGGTTGTGATGAGTGAAGGGAAGTAGAGAGTGAAGTTAAGTGGAGAGTGAGGTGAAGAGTGAAGTGAAGAGTGGCGTGAAGAGTGAAGTGAAGTGAAGAGTGAAGTGAAGTGACAGTGAAGAGTGGAGTGAAGTGAAGAGTGAAGTGAAGTGAAGAGTAAAGTGAAGTGAGGAGTGATGTGAAGTGAAGAGTGAAGTGAAGGGAAGAGTGAAGAGAAGTGAAGACGTGAAGTGAAGTGAAGAGTGATGTGAAGAGTGAAGTGAAGAGTGAAGTGAAGAGTGACGTGAAGAGTGAAGTGAAGTGAAGAGTGAAGTGACATTGAAGAGTGAAGTGAAGTGAAGAGGTGAAGTGATTTGAAAAGTAAAGTGAAGGGTGAAGTGAAGTGATGATTGAAGATTGGCGTGAAGGGAAGGGTGAAGTGGAAGTGAAGAGTGAAGTGAAGTGAAGAGTGAAGTGAAGTGAAGCAGTGAAGTGAAGTGAAGAGGTGAAGATGAAGAGTGAAGTGAAGAGAGTGAAGTGAAGTGAAGAGTGAGGACGTGAAGAGTGAAGTGAAGTGAAGAGTGAAGTGAAGTGAAGAGTGCAGTGAAGTGAAGAGTGACGTGCAGTGACAGAGTGAAGGTGAGTGCAAGAAGTGAAGGCGAGTGAAGAGTGCAAGCAGTGAAGTGAAGCTGACGTGACAGTGAAGAGTGAAGTGAAGTGAGCAGAGCAGTGACAGTGCACGATATCCTATCCTATCCTCTACCTATCCTTCCTCATCATCCATCCTATCCTATCCTATCCTCTATCCTATCCTATCCTCTATACCTATCCTATCCTTCTATCTATCCTATCTCTATCCTTCCTACCTCTATCCTATCCTATCCAATCCCCTATCCTATGCCTCTATCCTATCCTTACCCACTATAATATCGTATACTCTATCATATCCTATCCTCTAACCTATCCAATTCTCTATCCTATCCTATCCTCTTTCCTATAAAATCCCTATCCTATCTCTATCCTATCCTATCCTCTATCCTATCCTATCTTCTATCCTATCCTATCCAATCTCCTATCCTATGCTCTATCCTATCCTACCCCTCTATAATATCGTATACTCTATCATATCCTATCATCTATCCTCGTAATATCATCTATCCGTTCCTACTCTCTATCCTAACCTATTCTCTATCTTATCCTCTATCCTATCCTCTATTCTATCCTCTATCCTATCCTATCCTCTATCCTATCCTATCTCAATCCTATCCTATCCTCCTCTACTATCCTATCCTCTATCCTATCCTATCCTCTACCCTATCCTATCTTCTATCATATCCTATCCTCTATCCTATACTATCCTCTATCCTATCCTATCCCTCTATGCTATCATATCCTCTATACTATAATATCCTCTATCCTTATCCTATCCTCTATCCAATCCTCTATCCTATCCTATCCTCTATCCTATCCTATCCTCTATCCATATCCTATCCTCTATCCTATCCTATCCTCTATCCTATCCTATCCTCTATTATATCCTATCTTCTATTATATCCTATCCTCTATCCTATCAAATCCCCTACCCTATCCTCTATCCTATCCTATCATCCTCTCCTCAAGTCTATCCTTTCCTGTATCCTATCCTTTCCTGTATCCTATCCTATCCTCTATCCTATCCTATCCTCTATCCTATCCTATCCTCTATCCTATCCTATCCTCTATCCTATCCTATCCTCTATTATATCCTATCTTCTATTATATCCTATCCTCTATCCTATCAAATCCCCTACCCTATCCTCTATCCTATCCTATCATCTATCCTCAAGTCTATCCTTTCCTGTATCCTATCCTATCCTCTATCCTATCCTATCCTCTATCCTATCCTATCCTCTATCCTATCCTATCCTCTATCCTATCCTATCCTCTATCCTATCCTATCCTCTATCCTATCCTATCCTCATATCCTATCCTATCCTCTATCCTATCCTATCCTCTATCCTATCCTATCCTCTATCCTATCCTATCCTCTGTCCTATCCTATCCCTCTATCCTATCCTATCCTCTATCCTATCCTATCCAATCCCCTATCCTATGCTCTATCAC